>NC_090747.1:93165114-93245114 GCF_036898095.1 Palaemon carinicauda | reverse complement strand
CAATTCGAATTCTTATATTTCATTTCCATCGTAGCTAAGATAGAAGATTATATAAATCTCTCTCTCTCTCTCTCTCTCTCTCTCTCTCTCTCTCTCTCTCTCTCTCTCTCTCTCTGCCACAGCTTAAAATCAAAAGCTTTCTCATAGTCTTTGAAGGGCATACATAGTGGTTTATCATCCTTTGTTGATTTTCCATTAGTTGGTTAATTACATGGATATGGTCAGTTGTTGAATACCCACTTCTAAATCATGCCTGCTCTCTTGGTTGGTTACAATCTGTCTTGCTATCCTGCCTAATGTGATGTTTGTAAGTATTTGTAGCTATCGAGGAGAGAAAACTTATTAGGCCGTAGTGCTTTATGATTTTTTTGTGTCTGTGATTTAGTATTAAGACTAAATTTTTCCAAGCTGTAGGTATTGAGCGTTCTTGCAGACATTTTGTGTAAAGTTATATATATATATATATATATATATATATATATATATATACATATATATATATATATATATATATATTTATGTATATATATACATATATATACACATATATGTATATATATAGACATATATATATATATATATATATATATAGAGAGAGAGAGAGAGAGAGAGAGAGAGAGAGAGAGAGAGAGAGAGAGAGAGATTTCTAAGCTTATAATCTATTCTTAACTTTTTTTCTGCATTGGTCTGCTCCTTTTCCTAGAATTGGAGCTTGGCTGACAACAATAATATTGATGGCAATAGTAAAATCTCTCTCTCTCTCTCTCTCTCTCTCTCTCTCTCTCTCTCTCTCTCTCTCTCTCCAGTCCGTAGCAAAAGTGGTTGTTTTTAATAACTGCACGACACTTATATTTTTTGTTTGAGTAATCTTGATAAAATTTTCTAAACTTACAATAGATTATCAATGTTTTTATTATTTCAAAATCAGTAGTTCATTAAAAACTAAAGTAAAGCATCTTTTTTGTAAATTGCATGGTTTTTGCAATAATGCAGCTCGTAGTCGATAGGTTTATTTTGGTTTGTGAGAGATTAAAGGGGTAAAGGATATTCAAAAACTTTTATTTTTTTGTCAATTTACTTTTTTCTTATTTTGGAGACGCCCCTGTCTCTTGTTAGGTGAATGAAAATGGTGTCGAAGGGGGGGGGGGGAGTGCAGCACTAAATCTTGGTCAGCTTTAAACGTCTAGTGTTATTTTAACCTGGTTGAATTCGAGAATTGAGATCGATCGCAGAAGAGGACATTCCGTTAAGTTTCTATGTAGTAGGGATAATATTATGACGCAGATTAAAAGAAAACGGATTTAAAGGTTACGCCAAGGTAACGCCTTAGAAAATGGTGGTATATCATAATGTTCGGTGGATAAAGAAAACGCAATTAGCAGGTAGGAAGGGATACTTACGTATTGTAAAGTCTTGTGCGATTCAAGACAGTCATTTTAGTTCTGTTAGTCCTAACAACATATTATTGAAGGCTGTAGATATCCATTATTTTCTTGGGTCATTTCATTTTTCCTTTAGCTCATAACTCACGATTTTCATCCGTTTTTGCATACACCTTTAACATTCTTGGTGTTTTCTCAATGGCCTCTTATCTTTATCACTACAATACTCCCTTCTAAAACATTCTTAGCCGAACATGAGATTCCTAATCTATTAACCCATGGGTATTTGCGTGCAATTAGGGGTATTCTAGAAGTTTTATATCACCATTGATCACCAACAACGAGTTTTATTAATTCCAGGGTTTTTTAGTAGAATCTGGTATTCAAAGAAAGTTTATAATAACATGTTTTTCATGTGCTTAGTGTAATCTCAAAAGTTTTTTTGGTTGTGAAAAGTTACAAAATGATGCAGTCTGCATCTAAAATCAAGCTCCTGTCGTTGACTTCGACAGGTGTAATGTCATTTAGACTTGCAGTCACAATACTTGATAAAGTCTATCTCGTAAGGTAATAGTTTGACCAGGGCACCCGCCACCCGTTGAGATACTAACGCTAAAGAGTTATTGTATCCTATGACTGGCTAAATATCACTACATGGGATCCCTTTTTTCTGGTTACGTCCCATTTCTCCTATGCCTACACATACACCAAATAGTCTGGCCTAGTCTTTACACATTCTCCTCTTTCTGCATACAACTGACAACACTGAGAATGCCAAATAATTCTTCTTCGCTCCAAGGGTTAACTACTACACTGTAATTGTCCAGTGGCTACTTATCTCTTGGTAAATGTAGAAAAGACCTTAGCTATGGTAAGCAGCTCTTCTATTCTGTTTTAGAAAATTATCACTACTTCCATAGAGAATCATTTATGTAGTCTTCTTATAGGTAAATGTAGCCTTTTGGAAACGTCCTTGTTCGGCATTTGGTTGGATGGGTGTTCGAGATCCCGGATTAGCTCGATAGTTTCTAGTAATGGCTGCAACCTCACCATCCTTATGAGCTAGAGAGGGGGGTTTATGGAGCTTATAACTCTACCTTCTGAGTCATTGTCAGCCATAACCTGGCCCTCCCTGGTTCTAGGACCTTGGACGCTGATCATATATGGACAGTCTCTATGGTATTGTCCTGTCCCTTGCCTCTGCCATTCATGAGCGACCTTTAAACCTATGCTTATTCTTGCTTTGGGAATTATGGATCAAAGATGAGAGGGAACTGGAAATCCCTTCGACGTAGTTTCAATTAAACTTGGCTTTTATTTTGTTTGTGAAATTTTGATAAACTTTATGATTTCTCGAATGAAGAAAATACTCAGAATTAAATCCACTGTTTTTATTGTTTGTTTTGGTTTAATGTTTATTATAAATTGAAAATCTATAGTATGTTCAGTTACTCTTTAAAAGAAAAGTTGCTGTTAATGAACAGAATATCAAGATATGGTCGTTTGTGACATTGACGAAAAAGAAACTTAATTATATTGTTTTATCAGCTCTTTAGCTATGTATGTCGCTTCGTATTATCTTATTGTTACAGAGAGAGAGAGAGAGAGAGAGAGAGAGAGAGAGAGAGAGAGAGAGAGAGAGAGAGAGAGAGAGAGATTAAAAGGCAATGTTGAAGCCTTTGACTGCATACTGACCAAAATATAGAAATGAAAATATATTTCATCCTAAAATCAAATTATCAAACGTTTGATTACAATGGTTCTCTCGTTATCACCACAGCGTTAACTAAACCTTTAAATAATTAAGTAATTATTACAGCATTCACAGATTTGTCAGGTATCTTGAAAAACACTTGAAGATACTCAAAATAATTAGCATGAGATATAAACTTTTTGGGTACATTCTTTATATCAACTTTACTTCACTTTAAGTGCCTTATTCCTGTTCCTATCAGTCGGGGGAACCCAGAGCCCTACATGACCTACAATATGGTTTTTTTTTTTTTTTTCAATATAACATTCTTATGTATTTAGAGTATTTAAATATCACACAGCGTATTCTGTGTTAATTGTTCAATCCACATTATCGAAGCGCTTAGAATACAAGAAAGTCTTCAGTTTCTTCTTAAAAGCCTTAATATCTTCAATCTTTCGGATGTCTAGTGGGAGCTTGAATACTCATGGAGCCGCACGTTTGAAAGCTCTAGAGGTCTAGAGCCTACAGTAGACATACATCTTGGCTCCAATAATTTGAAACCATCTGTAACTTCTCGTGTCTACACGGATCGTTGGTTGCACGATGTGGAGCAATTGTCTTAGATATTTTGAACGTCTGGTTCTGTTAACTGTTGGAGCCCTTGGGCTTATAGCATCTTGCTTTTCCGACAAGGATTATAGCCTAGCTTGTAATAATAATAATAATAATAATAATAATAATAATAATATTAACAACAACAACAACAACAACAACAACAACAACAACAACAACAACAACAACAACAACAACAATAATAATAATAATAATAATAGGTTATTACAAACATCTTCAACTCTCATCATCATCATCTCCTCCTACGCCTCGGTTAGATTTCGCCAGTCGTCTCTATCTTGAACCTTAAATTCAATACTTCTTCAATTCGATATTAAGAACATTTATCAGTCAGTTGGTAGTGAAGTTTTTGGGACATGCAGTTACAAGAAAACCATAGATTTCCAATGATACTTGGCATACTATAAAAAGGAGACAACGACAGGGCAGAAATTGATTGTTGAGAGTTTTCGAGGAAGTAATGAAAATTGCAAGGTAGAGCGTGCCAAGTATTCCAGTATCGATAGTGAGGTCAAAAGAAAAGCCAGGAAGGACTGGAGTGCATCTTTAACTCTATTTTAGTTTTAATAGGTAGACATTGTAGTTCAATTAGTATAGGAATAATCCTTTCTCGGGGTGGACCGTAACCAGAGAGAAGGATCCAATGAAGTACTGTCTTGCCAGTCAAAGGATCCAATAACTCTCTAGCGGTAGTATCTCAACGGGTGGCTGGTGTCCTGGCCAACCTACTACCTTACTACAAAATAAAGAGATTATCAAGAAATGTGATGGTAAGTCTAAATTTAATAACACCTGTCGAAGTCAACGATAGGAGCTTGTTTTTGGATGCAGGGAAAATAGCCCAGTGAGGAAGGGAAATAAGAAAATAAAAAATATACAAGATCTTTCACATATAAACTATAAAATACTTAAAAATAACAAAAGGAAGAGAAATAAGATGGAACAGCGTGCTTGAGTGTACCCTCAAGCAAGAGAACTTTTATCCAAGACCGGGGAAGGCCATGGTATAGAGGATTTTGGAGTGTCCCCCTAGAAGAGCTGCTTACCATAGGTAGTCTCTTCTTTACCAAGAAGAAAGTGTCCACTGAACAATTACAGAGCAGTAGTTAACACCATGAGCGAAGAAGAATTGTTTGGTAATCTCAGTGTTGTTAGGTACATGAGGACAGAGGAGAATTTGGAATATGCCATACTATTCGGTGTATGTGTAGGCAAAGACAAAATGAGCCGTAACCACAGAGAGGGAGCTAATGTAGTACTGTCTGGGAAGTTAAAAGACCCAATAACTTTAGTTGTGGTATCTCAACGGGGGGCTAGTGCCCTACTATTTTCTGTTAGTCTTGTCAATTCCAAAGGTAAAGATTTGCTTATTTTTTTATTAACAATATATATATATATATATATATATATATATATATGTATATATTATATATATATATATATATATATATATATATATATATATATTATATATATATATATATATATATATATATATATTGATTTACATTCCATGGTCACGTGATTTCCTGAAACATTTCTCACACACTCCACTAACAGTCTTTTTCAAAATTTTCATACCATTAGGACTACAGTAGCTTCCCTGGCCCTTTTTACGTTGGGGAACCATACAGGACCTACAAAACCAGTTATCGTATACATTCTTAGGTATTTTGCATATCATACTGCAAAACTGGTGTTTATTCACAAATCCATATTAACGAAACACCTCAGAGTACAAGTCTGACAGTGGAGGAAGGTGATCGTGTGGCACCTATCAGGTATAGTGGTACCCCATCACAATATAACGTTGTCACCGTTATTACGTTAGCTTTCATCGTTAGCTTATAATAATAATAATAATAATAATAATAATAATAATAATAATAATAATAATAATAATCGTGTGGTACCTATCACGTATTGTGGTACCTCATCGCAACATAACTTTGTCACTGTCGTCGTGTTAGCTTTCACCGTTAGCTTGTAATAATAATAATAATAATAATAATAATAATAATAATAATAATAATAATAATAATAATAATAATAATAATAACCTCCAAACTTCAGGATCACAATTCAGCTTGAAGTGGGTAGTCGCACCTGTAACACATTTCTTGAACAACAGACTTATATTATTACATTTCGGAGCTGACCCAAACAACGATTCCTTTGAATCAAAGCATTGACTTCACAATCTTCATCTTTGGACGAAAGGGAAATAGAAAAATTATAGAAAAAAGAGGAAATATATAAAATATCTAAGGTCAGTGTTAACGTTAAAATAGACCGGGCGTAGAAAAACTATGAAACGAGAATTGTGTCAAAGCCTTTGCACCAAGCTTGAAGTAATCAATTTCTATCGATTCAACTTGCAATAACAAGGATGATATAACAGCATTCGGATAAAGCAAACATCCGTAAACGATAGGAAATAAAAAAAATGGTAATATAGAAGCATTCGGATAAAGCAAACATCAGTAAGCGATAGGAAAAGAAAATTATGATATAACAGCATTCGGATAAAGCAAACATCCGCAAACGATAGGAAATAAAAAAAAGGTGATATAACAGCATTCGGATAAAGCAAACACCAGTAAGCGATAGGGAAATAAAATGATGATATAACAGCATTCGGATAAAGCAAACACCAGTAAGCGATAGGGAAATAAAATGATGATATAACAGCATTCGGATAAAGCAAACACCAGTAAGCGATAGGGAAATAAAATGATGATATAACAGCATTCGGATAAAGCAAACACCAGTAAGCGATAGGGAAATAAAATGATGATATAACAGCATTCGGATAAAGCAAACACCAGTAAGCGATAGGGAAATAAAATGATGATATAACAGCATTCGGATAAAGCAAACATCCGCAAACGATAGGAAATAAAAAAAGGTGATATAACAGCATTCGGATAAAGCAAACACCAGTAAGCGATAGGGAAATAAAATTATGATATAACAGCATTCGGATAAAGCAAACATCCGCAAACGATAGGAAATAAAAAAAGGTGATATAACAGCATTCGGATAAAGCAAACATCCGCAAACGATAGGAAATAAAAAAAGGTGATATAACAGCATTCGGATAAAGCAAACACCAGTAAGCGATAGGGAAATAAAATTATGATATAACAGCATTCGGATAAAGCAAACATCCGCAAAAGATAGGAAAAAAATGGTGATATAACAGCATTCGGATAAAACAAACATCCGAAAACGATAGGAAATGAAAAAAAATGGTGATAGAAGCATTCGGGTAAAGCAAACATCCACAAACGATAGGAAATAAAAAAATGGTGATATAACAGCATTCGGATAAAACAAATATCCGCAAACGATAGGAAATAATAAAAAAAAAGGTGATACAACAGTATTCGGATAAAGCAAACATCTGTAAGCAATAGGAAAAAAGGTGATATAACATCATTCGAATAAAGCAAACATGAGCAAGTGATAGAAATCTATTCTCCAAAATGTTTGTTCTTCGTGAGATTCATATTATTGTCTTGAATGTAATCAAATATTGCTCAGTCGTGTCTTTGGTGGTTATTTTTTTTTTTTAATGAAAATCAACAATTAGTTGTCATAGACAATTATCTAATCAGATCGACAACACAATTTTCTTATCGGATAAAATGATGATACTAAAATGTTCAAACATGTAATATTTAAAGTTGAAGCATATTATTATTATTACTTGTTAAGCTACAACCCTAGTTGGAAAAGCAGAATGCTATAAGCCCAGTGGCCCCAACAGAGAAAATAGCCTAGTGAGGAAAGGAAACAAGGAAAAAATAAAACATTTTAAGAACACTAACAATATTAGAATAAAGATTTCCTATATAAACTATGAAAATTTTAACAAAACAAGAAGAGAAATTGGATAGAATAGTGTGCCCGAGTGTACCCTCAAGCAAGAGAATTCTAACCCAAGACAGTGGAAGATCATGGTACAGAGGCTATGGCGCTACCCAAGACTAGAGAACAAGGGTTTGATTTTGTCCAGAATTAACTTAATCCAAATACCTTTACAGCATATACAAAGTAACTATGGTGATGAAGTCATTAACAACTTCATTATTATTATTATTATTATTATTATTATTATTATTATTATCCAAGCTACAACCCTAGTTGGAAAAGCAAGATGTATAAGCCCAGGGGCTCCAACAGGGAAAAATAGCCCAGTGAGGAAAGGAAATAAGGAAATAAATAAATGAAGAGAACAAATTAACAATAAATCATTCTAAAAAAGTAATAACGTCAAAACAGACGTGTCACATATAAACTATTAACAACATCAAAAGCAAACAAGTCATAAATAAACTATAAAAAGACTCATATCCGCCTGGTCAACAGCAATAAGTCTTATTGATAAAAGCTGGCCGGTCAATACTCTATTCCCGCATGGCAAGCGATGGATTTTACTCTCAATTCATACCCTGATATGACAAGGTTGACAATTCCTGCTCAAAAATGCAACAAGCACAGTATTCATGCTGGTATGGCGTGATCCAGTGACCGAATTCTTGTGCTGAATGAGTTAATGTTTTCATGGAAATTCCATTGTAAATGATGAGTCAGTATTCCACTTGATAATATCATGGCTCTAGGTTAGAATTAATCATAATCATGAATACTAATTTATTATCTGTACAGTAATTTCTCAATCAATATTCGAATTTAGCGTGCCAATAGTTGTAAGGAATCTAATTTTTTTTCTTCATAAAATTCCATCATAAATGACGAGATAGTATTCCATTTGATAATATTTAAAGCCCAAGGTTTGAATTAATCTTAATCATAGATATTAATTGATTTATCTGTGCAGTAATACTCAATCAATACTCAAATTTAACAACCTTGACGTTCTTTCGCCGGAAAATTCTGATGCTGAAGTTAATATTTAATGAAAATTATATCGTAAATGACAAGAGAGTATTATTATTATTATTATTATTATTATTATTATTATTATTATTATTATTATTATTATTATTATTAGCCAAACTACAGCCCTAGTTGGAAAAGCAAGGTGCTATAAGCCCAAGGGCTCCAATAGGGGAAAATAGCCCAGCGAAGAAAGGAAATAAGGAAATGAATAAATGATGAGAACAAATTAACAATAAATAATTCTAAAAACAGTAACGTTAAAATAGATATGTCCTATATCAACTATTAACAACGTCAAAATAGATATGTCATATATAAACTATTAACAACGTCAAAAACATATGTCATATACAAACTATAAAAAGACTCTTGTTATCCTGGTCAACATAAAAACATTTGCTCCAACTTTGAACTTTTGAAGCTCTCCTGATTCAACTACGCGATTAGGAAGATCATTCCACAACTTTGTATCAGCTGGAATAAAACTTCTAGAATACTGTGTAGTATTGAGCCTCATGATGGAGAAGGCCTGACTATTAGAATAATTAACTGCATGCCTAGTATTACGAACAGGATAGAATTGATAATATTAAAGCTCAAGATTCAACTACCCGATTAGGAAAATCATTCCACAACTTTGTAACAGCTGGAATAAAACTTCTAGAATACTGTGTAGTATTGAGCCTCGTGATGGAGAAGGCCTGGCTATTAGAATTAACTGCCTGCCTATTATTACGAACAGGATAGAATTGATAATATTAAAGCTCAAGGTTAGAATTAATACTAATTGATTTATCCGTACAAGAATTCTCAATCAATACTCGAATTTAGTTTACCTGTAATCGCAAGAAGAAGAATCCCCAGTGCGTGCATGTGTGGATCGTTACGCTACGAAGAAAAAATAAAAAGCTCGTAGCCCCCCTCTAACACGGACGCCATTTTGCTTTCTCTCGAGTGCGGTAGTAAACCCAGTGAACTAACTTTCGGTGCCACAACTGTGTTTAAAGTTAATGCAACATCTCAGTCACGATGTTTCGGTTAGTTGCCCAGTGATGTGTGTTTTTATTAGTATCTAGAGTTATGTCTGTTCTCAGGACAGTGTCATTTTTTCCAAGGATATTCGTGACTTGCTGGAAGTGTTACGTTTTGTTGTTCATGCTGTTCCTTGGGTTAACATATTGTGGGTGTGGAAGGCCAACCTATGATAGATTGTTTAGATCAAGCTGCCAAATATGTATTCTACGGTAGACATGATGATGTATGTTTAAGGAAACTTGTATTACGGTAGTGTATTTGGTGAATTTGTTTACTATATAGGCGGTAGTCTGCGCCGCTACATACTCATGATTGTTTACCGGTATGTGCCTTCGGTAGCTCGAAAGCAGTGTGTCATATTAAAAGCATTTTGTCTCCTTAAAGTGCTAAATCGCTTTCAGGTACAGGTCTAAAGGCTGAAATTATTCGCATTCACCTTACGACGATTAAGACCAAACAAAGCCTTTGATGGTGTTTGGGACGTGTGTATATATATCGATGGTCCAGCATAACTCCCATATTTTCAATCCTATAGGTAATCTTAAAAGGTTTAAAGGCTGCTAATGAATGGCAGTCAAGGGCCAGTGACATTGCCCTATCAAGCAGGACAATGCCCTAGAGACTGACCACATGTACTTATGATCAGCACCCCAAGCCCCCTATCCACCCAAGCTAGGACCAAGAAGGGCCAGGCTATGATTGCTGATGACTCAGCAGATAGACCTATAGGCTCCTCCAAACCTCCTCATCCTTAGCTCACAAGGATGGCAAGGTTGCAGATACTAATGGAACTAACGAGTTTGAGTGGGACTCGAATCCCAGTGTGGCGATCACCAGTCAGGGACATTACTACATAGGCTACGCATTTACTGTATTTTAAATCCAGTTGATATAAATCAAGGAGCCTTTGTATCATAGCGGCCAGTTCCTCCCGCTTGCATTAATAAATGGTCACCAACTAACCTAAACTTCCCCCCTAACCTAACCTACGAGCCGTGTCCTTACCTACTTACCTAACGGAGGTGCTAATGCCCCCTCTACACTGCTGTATTCTTAGTTGGCTGTCACCATATATGCAGGTGGCCGCTATCATACATACACCCCTAAGTTAATCCTTGTTCACATGGCCCTTAACATTATGTTAACATCTTTGATAATCAGGCTAGGCTAGTCCATGCTTATGATACTTGGGTGCTTTGCATTGTGACGTTGGCTCGTCATATTTTGAATACTTTATTCAGCTATATAGCCTATTTTGATGACCAGTACTGTTGATTAGTAGCAATTAGGTATAGTCGGGGTGTATGTATGACAGTGGCCACCTTTACGTAAATTTAGGATGAAGGGAAACTAAGAATGCAGCAGTGTAAGGTGAGTTGTGGGGGCCGTTAACCTCCCTTTGGGTTCGTACTAAGAATACGGCACTTGTAAGGGGTGTCGCAGGTAGGGACACTGCTTGTAGGTCAGGTTAGGTGAGGACGTTGTAGTTGGTGTTTTTGTGTAGAGGTTTTGCAGAACAGGATAATTTTTTTTTGTAGTTAAGCGGCCATGTCTTACGAATGGGTAGGAAATAGGAAGAAATTCCCATTTTCTATGCACGGCTGAGAACCTGGCCGCTGATCTACAAAAGCTCTTAGTCTGGTACATTAATTGTAATAATAGTAGTTCTTACAGGTGCTTAATATTGTTTGTTCAGTTCGCCTTTTTCTCGCTAACCTTTCGTTATTAATGCAATGTACTTAACTCAATTACATAATCTACTGCTGACTAATTATTATTACTGCTAAGCTACAGCCCTAGTTGGAAAAGCAGGATGCTATAAGCCCAGGGGCTCCAACAGGGAAAATAGGTCAGTGAGGAAAGGGAACAAGGATAAAATAAAATATTTTAAGAAGAGCAACAATATTAAAATAGATATCACTTTATAAACTATAAAAACTTTAACAAAACAAGAGGAAGATAAATAAGATATGAAATAGAACAGTGTGTCCGAGTGTACCCTCAAGCAAGAGAACTCTAACCCACGGCAGTGGAAGACCATGGTACAGAGGCTATGGCACTACCTAAGATTGGAGAACAATGGTTTGATTTTGGAGTGTCCTTCCCCTAGAAGAGCTGCTCACCATAGCTAAAGAGTCTCTTCTACCTTTACAAAGAGGAAAGTAGCCACTGAACAATTACAGTGCTGTAAGAAGAATTGTTTGGTAATCTCAGTGTTGTCAGGTGTATGAGGACAGAGGAGAATATGTAAAGAATAGGCCAGACTATTCGGTGTGTGAGTGTATAGGCAAAGGGAAAATGAACCGTAACCAGAGAGGAGGATCCAATGTCGTTGATTTATTGCAGTTGGTTATAGTCTGATACTTGAATGGTGGTATTTGTATTTCCCACAGGTTGCTTCATTATTACTGCATTTCTTGTCATTATTGTTTATGTATTTCACCTTTTTTTCACTTTTACCTTCGTTTTATAACCATCTAGGGATTCAATCTCTGTTGGGATCAAGTTTTCATTCCAACATAACATTACCTAGCCTCGTGAGTCAGTTTTTTATTTGGGTAAAAGATTTTACTGTACTTGAATTTCTAGCCATATTTTTCCGTCTTGTCTTGTTTTTTATCCATTTCTGACAATGAATATTTGGGCAAAGGGCCCATTCATGAGTTTTCCTACTGCCTTTATCAAAACAATTAAGGGTTCCTATTGGAAAATGGGGTTTTAGTTGGAGAAACTCCCGAAACGAATGACTTGCAACATTAGTAATGGTCAGAAATGCATAATGATCAAGGTAACTGATAGAAAAAAGTATATGGGTTGTGGTGTTGGCGTGGAATTAAAATTGGGGAAATCTTTACATATCGATGGCCAGGGCCTCCTACAAGCAAGGAAAATGTGAATTTCCTTTCCATTTTTTAGATATTAATAGCCGGTTGAATTGTATTGCAAAAGATTTACACAAGAATGCCACCTAAACTAACCTGCGAACCGTGACCTTACCTAATAGATGGGTTGAAGCCCGCCTGCGACCCCCCTTAGATTGCCGTACACTTAGCTTATCCTGTGTTTTCTTCCCACCCTGCTTCATTCCTGGTAAGGTAACAATTATATTTCCTAAAAGGAAGTTTTCACAGGTAATAAGAAAGTTTACACTTGTCCCACCGAAATACTTTCGCCCTTCCGCGGTACACTATGTGCAAAGGAAGATAATACTGTATAATTCTGTACAAATATCTTCAAGATGATTTAGATTTAAAAAAAAAGAAGTTCTTGGTAATCTTCCTTCGGCACGAACTAATTGAACAGCGCCCAACTTGCCATTGTTGTTAGCTAATTTGCCATTGAGAGCATAATGCACGTCACCAACACTACCCTTATAGAATAAATGCTGAAATAATCACAAAGGCGTCCAATTTTATATGAATAATACGTAAACTCGCTCTGTTGGGTTAAGTTTATAATCCTCACCAGTTTTGTATTGTTCAAGTTATAGAAAAATCACTTGTATCAGGTTGAAATTTGTCATTTTTCAAGTCTGCTGCTAGGAAAGGACATCTCCGACCAACACTTGACACTCCCATTACCTTGTTTGCGTCTCGGAAATACTGAATTCTTATTTGATTGAAAATAAAGTTCTGGCAATTTCTCGGGTCAAGCATGGTCCGATTGGGTCGTTTCAAATTACCTCTCCTGCCAGTTAGTTCAGTGTTCTGCCTCTAAAGCTCTGCTGATTTGATCAAAACATCATCTACAGTGAATTCTAGGAATTACTGTAGTAAGAAATTGCATATTAAGGGAAAGAGTTCATTCGACTTGAAAATGCTAAGGCAATTCAATTTTCCAAAACTTTTTATATATATATATGTATGTATATATATATATATATATATATACTATATATATATATATATATATATATATATATATATATACATATATATATATATATATATACATATATATATATATATATATATATATATATATATATATATATATATATATATAATATATATACATATATATATATATATATATATACATATATATATATATATATACATATATATATATATATATATATATATATATACATATATATATATATATATATATATATATATATATATATAAAAGGGAGTTATAGGGCTTGGCCTTCATTGTACATACTTATACACCCGAAGTTGGAAAACATCTTATGATTGTAGCCATACTGGAAATGAAGCGGGGGTGGGAAACAATGGGTTTTGTAAAATATTGTCCGGGAACTTGTGCTGAAATAATTTAGGAGCTATTATTTGGTTATAAAAGCCATCCAAGGATTACTTCGTACAAAAATAAGAATAGGTGTCATAAGCGACTGGTAGCAATGCATGCGCAGTAAAGTACCATCGGTGTTCCAAAAGTAAACAATGGATTTAGACAGTTAAATGGTTTTTACATTTTAATTGTTAGATATGCACATTATTATGTCCCAAACCCCATTCGTCGTTCTGAGGGAAACTAGCCATTACTTGACCATTTCTTGTAGTGAATTCCAGTTTTGCAGAAATTAATCTACTGTATTGTATATTAACCCTTTATTTGATAGGCCCCTTATTCTAAGAAAGGATTGTAGAATGTTGGATACAGTTTGATGCAGTCCTCATTGCCTATGCTCTCCTACCTACAACAGCTTAGGATTAACACAGCAAAAAATACATGCGACTTATTAACCCTTTGGTGATCTTGTCTTGACAAAATTACAATGAACTGTTTGGAGAAAAATAAGAATGTTACTTGTGTATATTGTGGCGTTTTGAATCTGGCAGTGATCCATAGTTCTTGAATTATGGTTTGTTGTCTACTATAATTGAAATGCAAATTCCTATTTAACTTTGACATTCATCAGAGGAATATAGTAGGTCTTGTAATTGGTACTCATCTGGAAAATGTTCACAGTACACAAATCTCTCTTATCAATCCCAAGTAGTGGTTTGTAATTGTGATCGTGCTCTATATTTGCTGACACGCTCTTTCTATGATTCAACAGAGTAGTAAGCAAAATCCTGTTTACTTTGTGTTGGCAGGTTATAGCTCCTATTTGATGAGTTTTTTAGTACAATATAGCTGTAATGAAACATCAGTACAGTGATACCTCTGGATACGAAAGTTTCTGCTTACGAAAAATTCAGGATACGAAAAGCGATACAAAGATTTTTTTGCTCCAGTATACGAAAAAATTTTCAGGATACGAAAAGCTTACGAGATCCCAACTCATCGCCGAGAGTACAGTACCTTTTTTTTCAGGGTATCAACCCTTAATTTAGGTGTAAAGGTAACAATACACCTTCACTGATCCAAATGTTTTACATACAGTACCGTAACTTTTATACAGTAGTAAAGAAAACGGACCGTTTTCTTAGGGCTTAGAGGGGATAACTAAGCTATAACTACATTATTGAATAATCTCATGGTGGTTTCTGGAATGGATTAGGCTGTTTTTAACGGTTGGGTTAGTTATTGAATGATAGAAGTGGCTGCATTGCATGTTTATTACTACAGTTTAGCGTGTTTATGAGAGAAAAGGTGTCTTTTCGTAAGGCTTGGAACGGTTTAGCCTATTTACATGTAAACGCGACTCAGGATACGAAAAAATCAGCATACGAAACCGTATCCTGAACGGATTACTTTCGTATGCTGAGGCATCACTGTATAAGGGAAATGGGTTTTAAGGTGTAATACTTTATTACTTTTAATATGGTGTGAATATTATCACCATTTTTAAGTGACTTTCAATTTTCAAGATTTGGTAGTCATAATTGTCTTTCCATTGAGGAGATTTGCTAAACTTCACTTTATATAATGAATACTATGAACTGAACAGGTTGAAGTTGTTTTAGAAATGGCTTACATAAGTATTTTACTGCTTCATTTATGTTGAGTCTTGCCCCCTTTTTATAGAAATTAATGTACTGTGCAGCATAGTGTACATTAAATCTGGATGTTTCAGCCTCATGGTGTTTGTGTGGTTATGAAAGGTATAATTTTGTGTATGAAATGCAGGATCAGGCTTTTCTGTGTTCAGTTAGCCAGAATTGTTCATGTCTCATCATGAACTTGCTAGTGCACAAGGATACATACAAAAGTCAATACCCACTTTGTGTAGGTGGATGGTCTGATATCTTTACTGTACACTTATCTTATCTATCTATACAATACAACTACAGAACAACTTTCAAATCAGAGCCAATGTCAATGAAACATCTCTAAGAATTTTATGGACTTCAGTCAGTGTTGTAATTTTTACAATTTCAGGCTTCACTTTTAGACAAGGCTGCATTGTGTGGAGGCTCTTCTCTCGGTAAATAGCAGGCAGTTAGCTATTTTGTTGGAAATAACATCGCTTCTTGCCTTTTTCATCATCACCTCTACTGCGTAGCTCCTAATTTGACACGTGACTGTGTACTGCTACAAATCGGGCACTTTAGTGGATGGCAAATATTTGAAACAGTGGCTAAAAGTAGGCCTGTTTGAAGCACTATCAACTAAACCCGTGGACTTTGGTGTTTCTAAATGTTTAGTTACACTTCCAGGTTAGTCTTTGATAATGCGGTTGTTTTCTGGTCAAATATAATTTCACTGTTTTTAGTCACTTGAATGAATCTGAAAATTTCTTTGATCTTTGAATGGCTTGTTTTTAGTCTTTATTTGAGAATGTTTCTTGTCCCTCTATGGGGTGAATGTTACTATTTTGACACTAGTGGAAACCTACAGTAAAATTACCTTTAGTTTCTATCTGAAGAAAGGCACGTCACAAAATGAGGGATAGGATTTTTTCTATTTTCTTATGGAAATGTGCAATGTTATTTTTAACCTTTACGTAGGTTAGGTGTTAGGTACAAGACTAGTCACTGTAGTTTTTAGTTATCAGTACTGCCTCGACATCAACTATTAACACAGTACCTCTACTATTTTAAAGTATACAAGATATTCAAATGAAAACTGTGACGGCCGAGAGAAAGGTTATGACTCAAAGGCAGGATGCAATCAACTGAGTAACTTTATTAAAGAACACTCTCCTTTATATTACAAAACCTCAAGGCAACAGGTAAATACATGTTCGAGAAAATGACAGTTATATAGGCGACACGCAGACATGTTTATTCTGTTTCTTTTTAGTGCGAGGGAAGAGCGCAGATACAAGCATAATATATACAAAATAATTTATGTACGATCGTGTGACACACGGTTGGTACAAAACCAATGAACATAAAGCTACTCTTTTCCAAAACAAATTTTTCTGGATAACATCTAGTATAGGTTATGTTTACTACTAATGATATTGATCAGTGTGGTTTCCTGTAATATTGTACTCTATGCTGCCTTATAAGTAATTGAAGGGGTCTGCTCCAGAAAAATTGTAGCCATTGTTTTGTGTTAAAGGAAAAAAACAGGTACTGTATAAGAAAATTTGTTCAGAAACTTGATAGCATGCTAAAAGAACAAAATCAAACATTTTTTATTTACTATAACCTAAATTGTTACTGTTCAGGCTTTATCCATTCATTTAGAAATGAAATTGTTCTTGTTTTAAATTGTGCATAAGGATCAATAATTTTCTCATTGATCTCTGGATGACAACAAAAGAAATTTTATTCATTGAAAGCACTGTAAGTGCACTTCATAGTGCTGCTTAGAAAAGTTTTTATTGTTTTCAGTTTGAAAAGCAGCTTTCTGCCTCTGATGTATTGGTAATTATAATGAGAACTGATAAAATTTGCAAAGAGCTGAAAAAAAAATTAATCAAATAGAATACCTGTAGCTGGAAGTAGGATAGTAATCTGATTGTTTTTTTTATCACATTCAAATATATGGTACTGTACACGGTTTTCTTGCCAATACACGTGGAGTTAGGAAAATACTACCTTCCACGAAAACGCCAAAGTCAGCACCATGGGAACGACGTTGCTTTCTCCCCCTCACAGCCTCGCATGCAGCTTGCTGTGTGTGCGTACGCACAAGAGTCAAACACCATGCAACTGGAATTGTAAAGTACATAGATCCATACAAAGGTTTTTTGCAGGTTTTTATAAACTGAGGGATGGCTACTGACATTAACCTTAAGGATTATATATTCTACAAGAACTGTATAAAGAAAGAATTAAAGAAAAAATCATTTATTGAATGTATTGATATCAAGTGAAAATAGGGAGTGCTGAAGTTCCACAGTGCCAATACACAAGCCCCTGTTGCATTTCATAAACCTACACCGAAGGCTGAAGTAGTGTTTCACAGCCTGTACAGTATTGGTACATCTTTCTAGCACCTGCTTCACATCCTAGAGATTGAGTCCATTCCTTTTCACTACCTCGTTTCTACCCCATAGTGCCATCAGTGTACCTCTTATGGTGCTCTGTAGGTATTGCTAAATGATCAATGGAGCATCCAGTCATCCCCTAGACTCACATTTGTTCCAAATTAATTTCCTCCTTCATGTCCACTCTTTTCTTCATAGGGCAACTGAAGTTTTCCCCAAAGTCTCACCTCAGTACTGAATAAGCTTCCCACCTCAGCTCTAAGGCTTAAAGACCCAAATTCTGTACATCATGCTATGAATTTCCTTCCATTTTGCAACTATTCCTCTCAGCTTACCATCATCCTCTGTATTTATTCCCAAATGCCTATGCAAGTCAGCTGCTTCCACACTTCTACCAGCCGTTTTACATTCAATGCTCAATCTTACTCTTGGTCGCAGTAAATTTTAACATTACAAACGCCAAAAAATTTGTTTCTTTTCCCCATCCAAAATTGTATTAAAGTTTGCAATTACTAGCCATTCCACTATATCTCTTTCTATCTTTAATCCTGCATAGTGTGTGTACTTTCTAGAACATCTTAATTGCTTTCCTCACACCATAAATATTCTAACCCGTTCCAGTGATGAATCACCTATATATAACAGTAAAACTTTTTCAACAACAAAAATTCTGGTTCTAGTTGAACATGCACTTGTAAAATCCTGTACTGGATGATTTGGCATGAAACACTACTACTGTATTAGTACGGCAATGATTCTTGAATAACAAAGTTGTTCAGATACAGTATTTGCATATTTCTAGATTTTTGGTAATACTGTACAGCACATTATTGTTTTTTCCCTCTGCACTACTAGGCTTTTTATTTTTTCTGTTTTATAATCTAAATTTGGTAGTGTCTTGGTTTGGATCATATATTCTATGTTATTTAATAAACTTTTATTTGGATCAGTACATAATATTTGGTGTCCATTATTTCAATTGTGAATAAAATACCTTACTGTACTGATGGAAGATTGTTCGCTTGCATTTTGATGCTGCCTTAATTTTAGTCCCCCCAAAAGAGCTTTGCACTTTTCTCTTAAGTTTGGATGAATATATGAAAATACAAGTGGGCAATGCATGCTTGAAGAGAAATTAAGATCTTTGCTTTGCCAATTGTTTAAATTTTCATTGTTGAGAATGGTGCCACAATGCTTTGCTGCAGCTGTTGCATGAAGAACCTGTTTAGAATTATTTTTCAATGAGATTTTATGCAAATATTTAATAAGGTTATATAAAGGGGAGGCACCTTTATAAAATTAGTTAATTTTTTTTTTTATTTAGCACTGAATTTTAGGGTCACCTAGTTGTAACTGAGTGGTTATTTATTTTTTGGGGGTTTTAGTTAATGTGAGGCTGCTTGGGTTCTTTGATTGCTTGTTCAGCTATGGCAGTGTTATTGTGCAAACCTATATTTACGGAGATCCAGAACGTGAAGGTAAAATTTGAGGGTAAGATGTTGGCTTATTGTGATTCAGAGGCCGAAGCCCTAGAACTTAACTCCTTTATCAAAAAATTCTAGAATTTTGGTAGAGAAATGTCTAGTTCTAAAATTTCAGGGCAAACTGTTCAGTGTCCTTAAGAAGGGTACACGCGAGAGTAGGGCAATCTCCGATCTATCTCATCTTGGCAAACACATCAGATAAGACGCCATTAAGATGATGACCACTCCTCATGGCTGCCAGTTACTACACCAGGTTCTTGGATCTCTAGACCTCAATGACGGATACTGGCACATCCCTATCGCTCATCACTTAATGCCTTAACCTAGGTTTTTGGCCTTGGGCGATTTTGTACAGGTTCAGAATGCAATTCGGCCTCATCATAGCTTCAAGGTTGTTCACAAATTTAGCAGTCTGTGATCAAACTACTGAGGTTGCTGGTTTTCAGGACATAGTCCTTCTGGGCAACCAGCTAGTCTGGTCATACATAAGAGAATTGAGCCTCATATAGACAAATCAAGTCTGCAAGTTTTTCAGTATCTAGGAATTTTGATCAATTGCAAAATCAAGACTAGTTCCAGAGATGATATTCAAGTGGTTATAATCTTAAGCATGGTTAACATTTTTTTTCAGTCCTTTTTCCTCTAGACAGCAACTAAAAATAATCTTTGCCCTTCTCCAGTTTGCTCCAATCAGTCGACCCAGTTCTGAAGACCAATTTGAAAGACTTGAATTTGGTGAGGATGAGGGAAGCTTGAAATGGGCTTTGAGATAATGTCTTTGTTACCCAGTTGCTGCAAAGGGATTCTCAGACTATGGACCTCACCAAAAGTGCTCTCCATCATCCCCTGGTGTCTGATTCTTCACATAGATTCATAAGTCAAGTTAGGGATATCGTGCAGAGAAGACGTGTGTATGGGGAATAGTTCCTTCAGTTTGCAGCATTTCACATAAATGTGTTGGAATGGATGGCAGTATTTTCGACACTGAAGCAGTTCGGTCTTAGAAGGAACTCAGGATTTTTGTCAACAACCAGACAGCTGTCTGTTGTCCTGAAGAGGAGGATCTTATTCAATAACCCTGAATACTGTACAGTGATTCTTCCAATTCCTGTAAGAAGTTCTTTCAGGAGAGGGATTTGTTCCTCAACCCATTCCACCTATTAGGGATTGTTAGTATGGTAACGGATGCCTTATCTGGGCTGACGGCCCTGGACAGAGATCAGATTTTTTTTTATCCTAGCAGACTTCATACTGATTGCTGTGCTGGTGGCCCTGCTGTGGCCAAACAATCCAGGGTTTACTTCTTTAGCATTTTAGACAAGTCGCATCTTGTTTGGTCACCACAATTTATATGAGAGTAGTGGGGTCGAACTATTCTCACTTCCTTTCTGACACATGACCTTTATTCATGGTTTTCTTTTCCTTATGTATCCTAGTGAATTATATAACACATAAAAGTATCAATCGCTTTTGGAAGGCATGAATAACTTTCCTTGGGGATAGGTCAACGCACCAGATAACTCCCAGAATTATAAGCTTTTTGAAGATTAGAAACTGGAACCATCAATAATTTTGTCATACAAACTTTCATTGAGTAGGTTGTCTACCAAGACCAACTTGTCCCTTTCTACAAGGAATATCCATGTCTTCATGACCACCTCTAAAATCCACTCTGTGAAACATTGCTTCATCATTAGCTAGCTTCTTGTCAATAGAGTATGCAATTTCAGGACATCCATAGTTTTATGCGTTGGCTTGGCCATGGTGTGTTTTATAAGACTACGTGAAACAAGTTGAAGCAGTACAACACGTGTGTTTGGTACTCTACTTTTTTATGGCATCTGTGAAAGGGAAATTGGGTAAAGTATAAGAAAGGGACTGTCAACTGGGTCCCTGGGCAAGCAGAGGCACCATGATGGTTATTTAGCTCCTTCCCCTGGGATTTTCTTATATGATGTGAATGGTCAACTTGTTAGTCTTTTCCTTTGACATATGTACAGTACTTTTGAATTGGGTGTTCGCTTGGTTTTAAGTGACCACCTTTATGGTAAATGAGACTACCTTAGTTATGGTTTGGTTTTATTCCTTTGGCGACAACACAGCAGCTGAATCCCCATTGATAAAGTGGGACTTCACAGAGTCTTACTCCTTGAATGAGAGATGGTAGCCCGGTTAAGCATAATTTCTAGTGTTAGTATATTTTTTTCTGTTGGTGATGTGCCGTCAGTTTGCAGACAAATTCAGCATTGGGGGGTGGTGTGATAGGTTCAATAGAGCTTTAACCCATAAATCTCCAATACACACAATATACAGGCCCTAGGCAAGTTGAGACAGTATTTCTTTAGTATATTATGTTGTCTAGATTTCTTGTTTTAGACTTGAAGAAAGTCCTTGGGGACCAAACAGTAGCCTGAACCCAAGAATAAGTTGTTCGTCCATCAAAATGCTTAATTATATAATGTGGGTTGGGTGTTAACCTTTCCATTGATTCTGAATGACTTTCTGAAAAGTTTTCTGTAATGAATTTTTAAAGTTGTCATTTATTCATGATTACATAATCAGTGTAACTGATTAATAGCATTGTTCTCTGATAGTGGTATTAACTGATATTAAATGTTAGCTATAGGTCTTTGGGTTGCTTTCCTAGGCTTCAAAGTAAATCAAGAGGACCGTATAATTTACCGTCCTATCAGTCATTTCCAAAACAAAAAGCTGAATTATACACACGGTACCTTTGTTGTTTTTGTGTTAGATAAGTACTGTACATCGAGTAAAATTGTCTTTAATTTAGCTTGGATAAGATAAAAATTGCTGATGTTTTAGATAAACAGAAATTTTTTTTTACCGGTAATTTTTTTCAATCTACAGGTTTCATCCACTCCTATTGCAGGGAATTTTCAGTTGTCTTTTCAATTTATTGTTACTTTTTCTCTTTTGTAATTTCTAAAGTGTAATTTTTTGGATTAACAAGACACAAGTACATTTATTACTTGTTCTTTAGTGTAGCAATATGTTAGGGGCTGAGATTTATGTAAATCAAATACAGTAGGGTCCCGAATTACACGTGTTCTAATTACGCGATTCCTCAATTACGCGATCGATAGTTTTTAAAAATTAATTTTCCTGTATTTGCGAGGAGCATTCTAAATCCGCGAGTCAAGCACCGCGAAGCGTAGGAAATCTATTGTTTTCTTAATTGTATTGGGGGGGGGGGGTGATGGTTCCCCGATGTCTGAGAAGGGGGGGGGGAGAATGTGAGAGAAAGATTTCTGTTCAAACATTTTAAGACTAGTTTTGGATGAAAAATGTTAAGGTTTGCCCATCTGTTGTGTGAACTTGTAGCTAGGCCTAGCCTAACTGTCCAACACCTATATGTATAATATTACATATTTGTACTAATTAATTTTTATACTTACGTTGTGATTATGGTGAAAAATCCTTATTCATTAAACTTTAAATTAAAAACCATCAAAATAAAGACTATTTTATATCATGCTACTGCCAAACATGTCACCACAACCAAACCCATTACTTTGTTTAGTACGTTCCATCGCCGATCATAACGAACTCGCTAACCAATTTTAACAACTGTCTATAGGTTAACTTTTGCGGCAAAAGATATCTTACCAGGTACTATGTAATAATAATGTTATAATTAATGTTTTATTTATCCTTAGAAAATCAAAATATATGAAATATGAGCAATTTTGTTTCGTGTTTTTTTTTCCTAAAAAAACGCCTTCTCAAAAGGAAAACGTTTTTTTTTTACGTTTCATCGTCGATCATAAACGCATTTACTCCTGAAAGTGATATTGAAGAGCTTTTACTAAAGATGTTATTATAAATAAAGATTATAAATAGGTGGTAAAATATCTATAATTAAAGTGTAGCAGCATCAAGAAATGTTGGGGTTCGCCCTTTACATAAGAATGTACTGTACATTGGATTAGACAGAACGTAGAAAAAATCAATTAGGGAAAAATCGGTATTCGATATCCTCTTCATCAGCATCGTCAATCGGGCTTTTTATTTTTTTTATTCTCAGTCGCTAACTAGTTATCGCACTGCCAAGATCTGCACACATTCCGATAATTCACATTTGAAGGTTTTCTGGGAGAGGATGGATAGAGAAAATACCGAACTATATAAAATGTTTTTTTAACCTGTTAAGCGTCACCCACGTGATAAACCGTTCACCACGATCTACTCGGTACCGCCTTCAACTGTATATTCCGTTCATGACTTTAATTGCCTTTTACAAGCCGTCAGTCTCGTGATGTTACTTTACTCGTATAGTAAGTATAGGATCACCACTTGGCAACACTCTCAGCATATGGGGACTGTGAATAGAAACTTATATGATGTCTGGCAACTATTTTTCTGAAGGTAGCTTGATGTTACAAAACTCTGGTTTGAACTGGTTTCCTATCTACGGGCCAACCAAGGGAAAGGCCCGTGCCAACAACAAGTGTTGGCTTTAATACCCCAACAACAACAACATGGTTTCCTATCAGTGCGCTCGGGCGTTCATGCATAAGTGGTGATTTTTGTTGTTCCTTTTGTAATGAAAGGTCTAAAGAGGAAGGTTATTTCTTTAGATGAAATAAATGATATTCTTGTTGTGGAATTTGATAATGATAACCTGTTTGATAATGAGAGCACTAGTTCTGAATCCTCCAGTGATGAGTATATTGAAGAAACAAAGTTTTCTTTCGATTTCGAAAGCGAAAATGACTTCTCATTACCGAAAGACTGGACAACGAAATTTCACAAAACTATAAAGGGAAAGGAAACGCCGAGAGAGAGAGAGAGAGAGAGAGAGAGAGAGAGAGAGAGAGAGAGAGAGAGAGAGAGAGAGAGAGAGAGAATAAAGTGGATAAATAATGTACAAATGTATGACGAACATATTTGAAAACTACAGGAAACGATATGAAAGAGAGAGAGAGAGAGAGAGAGAGAGAGAGACCTATCCCTTTCCTTTTGTTGCTTATCCAGGCGTAAGATTTACGATTGAAGATAAAAAGAACCCATTAGAATATTCAGTATTATGTAGCCATTTGAAATTAAATAATAGTAGTATTAATTGTTTTTTTTACTCAACCGTTTAATTAATATCCCTACTTTTAACTATAATTACGAATTATAAGCATAAAGAAATTATATTAACTTTGAAAAGTTATCATTAGTGAAATGACCGCTCAGGGCAAAAAAAGCGTGATTATCGTACAGCAGCCTATTGCACACTTGCGCCTAGTGGCCGTGTTTACGTGTGGGAGTGTCATCATGGATATACAGTACTACAGTGATACCTCGGTACTCGACCATAATCCGTTCGAGATCCGTGTTCGACCTCCGATTTGTTCGAGTACCGAATTTTTTTTCCCCATAAGAAATAATGGTATATATTCTATTCCGTTCCCAAGCACTCGAACAGGCCCAAAATATTAATAAAACGTGTACCTAAACAACAATAATTATCTAAATGTGTATGAAATTGGTCAGAAAATCCTATAAAACAATTTTAAACCATTTACTGTACTAAAATAAAACAATTTTAAACCATTTTCTGTACTGTAGTGAACATACCTTTGAGCAGCGGTTCGATGGCATACAGGGATGGATGTGGAGAGGATGGAAGGGGGAGGTTACTGCTTGGAAGGAGAGTCCCCTTCCATGATGTGGCGGGGTAGTTCTCCTTCAGGAGTTGTTTCTCTCTCCAATGAAAGGGTGGGCAGATCTATTTCAGGGGTTTCTTCTCTTCTTTGTCTCTTCTTTGGAGGAGAAACAGGCTTTGATGTAGCAGCTTTCTTTTCTTTTGTGAAAAACTGGTCTATTGTTAATTGTTTCTTCCTCCTCTGCAGTATTCTTCGAAAATGATACATGACACTATCATTAAACATATGCACTGCCCGGTTTGCTACTGCAATTTCTGGGTGGTATTTTTCAGCAAAAGCCTGCACATCTGCCCACTTGGAACAAATTTCATTGATGAGAGAACTTGGAACATCCTCCCTTACCTCATCCTCTTCTGAAGATTCCTGCTCCACAATCAGATCCTGCTGCTGTTGTTGTTGCAGGTGCAACAATTCCTCCACAGTCAACTCGGTAGAATGGCTTTCTACAAGCTCATCAATATCATCCTTGTCGACCTCAAGCCCCAAACTCCTGCCCATGACAACAATTTCCTCAACGACATCAGTGTCATCAGAAATTACAGGGGTAGCAGTGCTTGGACCCGCCTCTGGTTGGAAACCTTCAAACTCCCTCTCTGTGACACATGATGGCCACAGCTTACGCCAGGCAGAGTTCAATGTCCTATAGGTCACACCTCGCCAAGCTTGGTCAATCATGTTAACAGAGTTGAGGATGCTGAAGTGTTCCTTCCAGAATTCCTTTAGGGTCAACTTCGTGTCACTGGTCACTTCAAAACACTTTCTGAAAAGGGCCTTGGTATAGAGTTTTTTGAAGTTTGAAATGACCTGTTGGTCCATGGGCTGGAGTATGGGAGTAGTATTGGGGGGCAAGAATTTGATTTTGATAAAGCTGTATTCTTCTTTCAAGTCATCCTCGAGACCTGGAGGATGTGCAGGAGCATTGTCCATAACCAGAAGACATTTCATTGGCAAGCTCTTTTCAATGAGGTAAGCCTTAACCTGGGGGGCAAACACTTCGTTTATCCACTCAGTAAAGAATTGTCTTGTGACCCAAGATTTAGTGTTCGAGCGCCACATAACTGGTAGTGCACTTTTACAAATATTATTTCGTTTGAACACCCGGGGGTTGTCCGAGTGGTACACTAACAAGGGTTTGATCTTGCAATCGCCACTTGCATTTGCACACAGCAACAATGTTAGCCTATCTTTCATTGGCTTGTGACCTGGCATCTTCGTCTCGTCCTTGGTAATGTACGTATTGGCTGGCATTTTCTTCCAAAATAACCCAGTCTCATCACAGTTAAAGACTTGTTGTGCGATCAAATTTTGTTCATTTATGTACCGATCGAATTCCCCCACGTATTTATCGGCTGCAATTTGATCCGAACTAGCTGCCTCCCCATGCCTAGTAACACGATGAATACCTGTTCTATTACGAAACTTTTCAAACCAACCCCTGCTCGCTTTAAATGTAAATGAATCACTTTCACTGGTACTCGGACTTTTCTTCACTAATTCTTCATAGATATGCAACGCTTTTTCACAAATGAACGCTTCACTAACACTTTCCCCGGCCAACTGTTTTTCTTTAATAAATATTAAAAGCAACTTTTCCATCTCCTCAATCACTTGTGGCCTTTGCTTAGTTACCGCCGTAACTCCCGTTGCAACATTCGCCTTCTTAATCATTTCTTTATGCTTTAAAAACGTAGAAATGGTCGACTTCGCCATTCCGTATTCTACCGCTAAATCGGACACTCGTACACCATTCTCATATTTCGCTATAATTTCCTTCTTCAACTCGATCGTTGTTCGCACTGTTTTCCTCTTCTCCTTCCCCTTAACACTCATTACTTTCTTGGGACTCATTATGAAAGCTAAAAAAGCAATTAAAAGCACTGAAAATCACTAAATCACAACGAATGCTGATCGCGCGTTGTCTGAGTGACGCTCTCGAGAGAACTGATGCTTCCCGAACAAGCGAGAGTGGCCGAGATGGCGCGATCATCACAAAGCCCATGCGGTCGTCACGTGTTCGGCTGGTCGAGTACCGAATTTTTGGTCGAGCACCGCAGCAAAAATTTCTCGAAAATTTTGGTCGAACTCCGAATTGTTCGAGTATAGAGTCGTTCGACTACCGAGGTATCACTGTATACTGTAATTTTTAACTATTGCTAGATACGTACTGTATCAAACCTTGAAAACCCTTTTTTGTTTTTTGTATCTATAGGAAATAATTCTACATCATTCGGAAAATACTGAAAACAGTAAGCTATGCATAGTACAGTAGTAAATACTACAGTCATAGAAAATTATCAAAACTTTAACAACTTTTTATTGTTTTATTTATCCATAAAAGAAATTTTGTACAGTATTTTATAAAAAAAATCTATAAGAAGGATTTCTTACAGTATTGTTAAGATAAAAGCTACAGTATATATATATATATATATATATATATATATATATATATATATATATATATATATATATATATATATATATATATATATATACATACATACATACATACATACATACATACATACACAGATACATACATACACACACACAGTGTATATACAGTATATATATAGCTAGAAAGCTAGAAATGGAGTGAAAAAAAAATTGACGGGTAGGTTGCTGTTTGCCGCCATGATGTGTTTCGAAATATACGAATTTCCAATTACACGAGGCCTTTCATCGACCAAATTCTCGCATAATTCGGGACCCTACTGTAGTAAGCTGTAATTTTCTAATATTATTAGACAAATATGATTTACATGAAGTCGTTAGTTCATTAAAAAGTCTAGCGATTCTCTTTTTTTCTTAATTTTCCACATGTAAGTACATACAGTATAACCATTTTTTTAATTTTTTCATTTCAGAAAACGCAGATCAAGCGATGATTCCGAGGAAGAGAATGAAGTAGCAGCAATGCCTTCGTCTCCCATGTTGAGTGAAATGATCAAGGAAGAAATCCTTGATGGGGAATATTCCAGAGAACCCACAGAGGAGGGAATGGAGATGAACTACCCAGAGGGAACAGACTCACAGGTTAGTTCCATGCCCAGTTTTACAGGGATTGAAAGCAGCAGCATTGCTAGACTACATGTGTGTTGAGGTAAACACTGTTCATGCTATGTTTAAATTGGCTGTGTGACAGATCGTCCCCGCAAACTGTATGGTATGATAGGGGTCTTGCAACTTTAAGCTTGAATGAATGAATGATTTGAAGGCCTAAGTTGAAGTGCATCATATAGAAAGAAGCTAAGTTATTCATTCTTCAGATTTTAAAGCTACATTATAGGCTAGTTAAGTCTAAAGCAAAATGAAAGGTAATTGATGAAATAACTTTGTATATGTTAAATGATTTTTATCAGGTAACCAATTGGCAGGTATTATTGAAGTTGTTATTTTTTGGGTTGCCACATGTGAGAAGATTGAATTTTGTTTCACTAGATTTTTTAGTAAATTAATGAAATGAAAATTTTAAGCATATTTTGGGTTATTTACAAGATAACTAGAATTCAATATAGTGTACAAGGTCATCAGAAAATGAAGTGGGAAGTAATTACTCGTATACCATACTATAGCTATTTTTGTTATTAGGCCAAAGAAGACAATGACAGCGAGGGAGAAAACAGTCTCAAACGTCCGGCCAGCGCTAGCCCCAGTGAAGATGAACCCTCATCAAAGAAACGGACAAATGAGGTGGATAAGCTTTGGAAAAATGTAAATGATAATCCCAATGATTTTCAGGCTTGGACATTGTTGTTACAACATATTGACCAAGTGGTAAGTACAGCAACGATTTTATCAGGGCTAAGTAAACTCAGTAAAATGTAGCGCATTTCAGTAGTAAGTTGGGTTGTGTTTTTCTTAGTGTTGTGTTAGTTTTCTAGAAAACAGTTTGTCTTCAACCTTACTTCTGTCTTGAGGTTATCTACACCATGCCAAGAAGTTTGGTTTTGCCATAAATAATTAATAGTTAATTTTTAAAGTACTGTAGTCTTTTGAAAAATTATGTACAGTACTCGAATAGTAAACGTAATGTGTTGGATGTTATGGTCTATATAGTTGCTGCTTCATTTTATTTTGTTGCAACCAATACCCTGTCATAAACCTTTCTGCTTCTGAATGCAAAACTACCAAACCTTTTTATATATTTATGGCATTTTTGCAAGAGAATGTTGGCCAATTGTTTGTGAAATTGATATTTATTTTAGGCTTTTTTAAAAATTTTTTTGGCTGTTGTCTCTCATGGTTTCCTGTCATGGATGTGTTAATATCATGGATAAAAATCTTTTATGGATGGCAAATTGTTGTTGAGTCTGTGAGAAGTTCCTCTCTTCCTTAGTCCGGCACAGAAGATCTACAATAATGCCGGGTTAAGGGAGTCGGAACCTTCATGTCACTTTTTTTCACAAGTATTTTTGTAAAAAATGGAACATTTAAATGCTCGAACATTAGGTGCAGTAAAATTTACAATCTTTAAGTATTAACATGTTTTATTAATGTAGATATGATCAGTTGCAAAGCATCCAGGAAAATCTATAATATTTTGCACATTTAATCTACAGCAGGTTTGTAATTGGGAAACCCAAGAATTTCAATTAATGGATAGAATTTATTACTGTACTGTACTGTGTATGTAAATATAACCAATAAGTTTATTCCACAAATTTGAAATATTCCGTTAGTGTACATTTAAAAAGTTGAGTAGCTAAACAGACTGAGCTTTTTATATTTATTATAGCCCATGGTTTCCGTCTGTGATTCTTGGAGTTTACAATACTTTTTTATTTTTACGAATAGAACTTACCTGGCAGTTATATATACATAGCTAATTATCTCTATTTCGGCAGAATTTTTCTAAAACTAGGCAACCGCCTTGTGGTGGTTGGGTGGTAACACCCGTTAAAGGGTGGTAGGAGGAATCATTCCCGTTTTCTGTTCTTCAGTTCATCTCTGCCGGCCGGATCGATAACACGTTGGTCCGTTATTAAGAGTTTTTTTTTTTTTTTTCTTCGATTTCCCTGCTCGGTGTACCAGTCTGCTTTTTTTGGTGAAGTACTCTGATTTGGGGTTTTGGCGATCGTTGTATTTTGTTTTCTCTTAGTTTTTTTTTTGCTGTTTTTCATTATGAGTGAAAAGAGTCATTACCGTATCTGTGCGAATGAGGAATGTAAGGTGAGACTACCCAAAATGGCGGTTGATCCTCACACTGTTTGTTCTCATTGTAGGGGTTTTGTTTGTGCCCTTGATAATAGGTGCGGGGAATGTAAGGTTTTGGATGAGAAAAATTGGTTAATTATGAAGCGCTATGTGCGTAAGCTAGAGCTCGATAGAGTTAGGAGAGCTTCTAGGTCTAAGTCTAAGTCTGTTAGTGGTAAGGAAGACGAACTTAGCGTAGATTTATCTATTGATCCTATTATTGATTCCTCTTTGGAAGTTGATCCTTCCCTTGAGGTAGTAACTCCTGCACCTCCTACAGGTTCCGTATCTACGGATGACCCTCGGTACGCTAGCCTGGCGGCCGAGTTGAAGGCCATTAAAGAACAGCTGGAGGCCTTTAAAGGTAAGGAAAGTGAAAGTGCTTGTGTTAGTGCAGTGGAGGTGGCGACCGACCGAATCTGTCATACCCCTAGGCCTAGACCTCTACCAAGCTCCCAGGACCAAGGGAGAAGGTACGTCGATGACCGAAAGGGGGTGAGAGGTACGTACCCTCGGTCAGCCGTCGCCTCAGACAGTCCTGTTGTCTATTCCCAGGCTGCTCTTGACCGTCACGGGAAAGACGAGTCGGATGTGTTGTTTTCGTCTCCGAATTCGTCCAGACGTAAATGGAAGTATGAAGCTTCAAGACCTACTAAGAGGAGATGGAACCGCGACGAACGGTCTCGTTCTTTCTCTCCCGGTTCTAGCAGTTATGAACCTTGTCCGTCGGAGGATGATTTCGACTCCGTGCCTGTGAAAAGGACGAAGCCTGCTGCCGAAGATACGAGTGTTATTTGTCAGCCCCCCCCTTCGGATCCGCAAGACCCAGCTGATGTTGCTAAATCCTTTATGTCTGTCATGCAGGAACAACTTTTGACTTTAGTACAAGCCTTTAGCCGCCCTCACGCCCAGTCTGACAGACGTAAAGACGACTCGTTGCCGATTAAGAAGTCTGCTTCTAAGAGAGAACGGAGTTCTTCTTTAAAGAGAACTTCTCCCTCTCTACGCCAGGATGAGGAATGTGTGCTTGCGCCAGGCGATACTTCTTCGCGATACCAGGGCGATACGTTTTCTCGTTCTCGATACCGGGACGATACCTTATCGAACGAAGCTGCTTCTCGTTCTCGATACCAAGACGATACCGCCTCCCGTTCGCTTCGACACGACGATACCTCCTCTCGTTCGCTTCGCCACGACGATACCTCCTCTCGTTCGCTTCGCCACGACGATACCTCCTCTCGTTCACGACGCCACGACGATACCGACCCTAGTTCTCGACGCCACGACGATACCGCCTCTCGTTCACGACGCCACGACGATACCGCCTCTCATTCTCGCCGCCACGACGATACCGCCTCTCATTCTCGCCGCCATGACGATACCGCCTCTCGCTCTCGACGACAGAACGACTCTGCCTCTCGTTCTCGGTCCCAGGGCGATACCACCCTGCCTCTTCGGGACGATACTGCCTCTCGTTCCAAGGATTCTTCTAGCGCGGGACTCCAGGATGCAACCCGTCTTTTGCAGGATGATGCCTTTGATTTGCCCTTGTCGGGTTCTAAGGATTCTTCTCTTTCGAAGGATATTGCAGATGTGGATCAGGCCCTCGAGGATGTTTCTGATGACGATGATAATCCTGCCGATGCTGTGGGAGATTACAAAGTTCTCTCTCGCTCCCTTCTTGAACTTTTTGGAGAGGAATTCCAACCTGCTGCCCCTCAATCTCCTCAGTCCCAATTTAACAGAAAGAAGGCCAAGAAACAGTCGGCCTTCATCAAGATGAAGCTGTCTATCTCCGCAAAGAAGGCTCTCACGAAGATTGATGACTGGATGATGGAGCGGAGACAAACAGTTAAGACTTCCTTCTCGTTTCCACCAGCTCGTCTTGCTTCAAGAGCGGGTATGTGGTATGCAACTGGAGAACCTTTGGGTCTGGGAGTGCCTTCCTCCTCCAAGGGTGACTTCTCTGGTTTAGTGGACTCTGCTAGAAGGCATGCTCTCAACTCAGCCAAGGTCATGTGGTCAATGTCGGAGCTGGATCATCTCGTCAAAGGTATTTTTAGAGCCTTTGAGGTTTTTAGTTTCCTAGACTGGTCGCTTGGGACTCTCGCAAGGAAAACTGAACAGATGGATGGATCTAGGGACCTTACGAGCATTATGTCCTGTATGGATAAGGCCCTCAGAGATGGGGCGAATGAGTTGGCTGCTCTGTTCTCAGCTGGGGTCCTAAAGAAGAGAGCTCTGCTTTGCTCTTTTGCTTCTAGGTCTGTTACCAATGCTCAAAAGTCTGAGCTTCTTTACGCCCCCCTCTCTCAACATCTTTTTCCCGAGTCTCTGGTTAATGACATTACGCGTTCTCTGGCCCAAAAAGCCACCCAAGACCTTTTATCTCGTTCTGCTCGTAAGCCCTTTGCAGCCCCTCCTTCTTCTTTGAAACGGGAGGAAAGGAGATTCCAGCAGCCCTTTCGGGGCAGGACTACTTCAAGATCAGATTTTAGAGGGAGAAGGCAAGATTCAGGACCAAGATCTACCAGGGGTTCTTTCAGACCTCGCTCCAGGAAATGAAGTTCGTCTCCTCCAGACGGTAGGCGCAAGACTGTCAGGTTTTTGGCAGTCCTGGAAGAGGAGAGGGGCAGACACCTGGTCCCTCTCAGTCATCAAGGAAGGATACAAGATCCCCTTTCTGAAAAAACCTCCTCTCGCAGATGCTCCGCTGGCCTTAGTAGCCCGGTACTCAGATCCTGGGAAACAGAAGGCTCTAGTAGACCTTGTCAACCAAATGCTAGACAAGGGGGCGATAGAACCGGTTCGGGATCTAGTCTCCCCAGGCTTTTACAATCGCCTGTTTCTGGTCCCCAAGAACTCGGGCGGATGGAGACCCGTCCTGGATGTCAGCGCGCTCAACGTATTTGTGGAGAAGACAAAGTTCTCCATGGAGACGACTCAGTCGGTGCTGGCGTCAGTACGTCCAGGGGACTGGATGGTGTCCCTCGACTTGCAGGACGCATATTTCCATGTCCCCATCCATCCGACTTCGAGGAAGTACCTGAGGTTTGTAATGGAGGGCAAGTGCTTCCAATTCAGAGCTCTTTGCTTCGGTCTCAGCACGGCTCCTCAAGTCTTCACCAGGGTAATGGCGAATGTGTCAGGTTGGCTGCATCAGGAAGGGATAAGGATATCCTTCTATCTGGACGATTGGCTGATTCGTGCACGATCGAGGGAGAAATGTCTGGAGGATTTACGGAAGACTTTTATGATGGCTCAGGATCTAGGCCTGGTCATCAACAGGGAGAAGTCTCAGATCAGACCGAGTCAGACTATTCTCTATTTGGGGATAGTTCTGAATTCAGTTCTTTTTCGGGCTTCTCCCTCTCAGGAAAGACAGGCCAAGTGTCTCGTAAAAGTCAGAACTTTCCTGGACAAGAAGAGATGCACAGCGAAGGAGTGGATGAGTTTGCTGGGGACTCTGTCCTCCCTCGAACTGTTTGTCTCTCTGGGGAGACTCCACCTAAGGCCTCTTCAGCACTTTCTTTCGAAGACATGGAACAGAAAGATGCAGGAAGACTCCTTTTCCTTCCCCATTCCAATAGAAGTCAAGACTCTTCTGAAGTGGTGGCTGGACCCAACCTTGTTAGGGGAAGGGATCTCCTTACACAAGAAGAACCCAGACCTAGTGTTGTTTTCAGACGCATCAGAGTCAGGCTGGGGGGCAACACTAGAAAGCAAGGAGGTCTCAGGCTATTGGGAAGGAATTCAGCTGGGATGGCACATCAACAACAAGGAGCTGATGGCCATTTTTCTGGGGCTAAAAGCCTTCAAGGACTTGGTGTCTGGGAAGATTGTGGAGGTCAACTCAGACAACACCACAGCTCTTGCTTACATCAGGAAGCAAGGAGGGACTCACTCTCTGTCTCTCTTCGAGACAGCAAGAGAGCTCCTTCTTTGGGCGAAGGAGAACAGGATAAGCCTGCTGACGAGGTTTGTTCAGGGACAGAAGAATGTGAGGGCGGACATGCTCAGCAGGAAAGGGCAGGTCCTTCCCACAGAATGGACCCTCAACCAACAGGTCTGTCAGAGTCTCTGGAGGCTGTGGGGGAGACCCCTCATCGATCTTTTCGCCTCCAATTTATCCAAGAGGATCCCCATCTATTGCTCCCTAGTTCCGGACAGAGAGGCAATAGCAGTAGACGCCTTTTTGATGGATTGGACGGGGAAGGACACTTATGCTTTTCCCCCGTTCAAGATCATCAATCTGGTAGTCAGGAAATTCGCCCTCCTCGATTCGGGACAAATGATCCTGATAGCTCCGTTCTGGCCGATGAGGGAATGGTTCACGGAGGTGGTGGACTTGTTGATGGACTTTCCAAGAAGCCTCCCTGCAAGTCCAAATCTGCTCAGACAACCCCACTTCGAGAGATATCATCAAAACCCCCTCGCTCTCAATCTGACTGCCTTCAGACTATCGAGAAGCTCGTCAGATCGAGAGGCTTTTCAGCGCAAGCTGCGAAAGCTATCGCCAGAGCGAGGAGGGTCTCTTCGCAGAGGGTCTACCAGTCCAAGTGGGAGACTTTTAGGGCTTGGTGTAGGAAGCACAAGATTTCCTCATCCACTACCTCTGTGAGCCAGATTGCGGATTTCTTGTTGTACCTCAGACAGGACGCTAAGCTAGCTGTGTCCACTATCAAAGGGTACAAAAGTATGCTCTCTTCCGTCTGTCGGCATAGAGGCTTGGACTTGTCTCGCGACAAGGACTTACATGACCTCTTGAAGTCTTTTGAGACGACCAAGCAGACCCAGTTAAAGCCCCCTTCTTGGAACCTTGATGTAGTTCTTAAATTTCTGTGCACCAAGAGATTTGAGCCCATCTCACAGGCTCCCCTTAGGGAGGTTACCAAGAAGACCCTCTTTCTTTTGGCCTTAGCAACAGCTAAAAGAGTTAGTGAAGTCCATGCAATTGAAAAACAGGTAGGCTTCAATCTGAATGGGGCAGTTTGTGCCTTGAGATTAGACTTTCTCGCTAAGAACGAGAACCCTTCTAAGCCCTGGCCGAGGACCTTTGAGGTTCCTAACTTGACCAACCTAGTGGGTCAAGAGCAAGAGAGGCTGCTCTGTCCAGTACGAGCCCTCAAGACCTACTTGTCTCGCACAAAAAGTGTGAGAGGCTCTTCTAGCTCCCTGTGGTGTTCTGTGAAAGATCCTCAAAAGCCCCTTTCCAAGAACGCTTTATCCTTTTTCCTGAGGGAAGTGATAAGAGAAGCGCATCTCTTGTGTGAGGAGGAACACTTCGGACTTTTAAAAGTGCAAGCCCACGAAGTGAGGGCCATTGCGACCTCGCTTGCTTACCGCAAGAACATGTCGCTCCGTCAAATTATGGATGCGACATTCTGGAGGAGCAACTCTGTGTTCGCCTCTCATTACCTCAGAGAGGTGAGGGTGGATTATGAGAAATGTTATACCTTGGGACCATACGTAGCTACGGCTTCTGTATTAGGCAAAGGAGTTACTACCTCCCCTCAACCTTAGTTTTGTTTACTTGTGCATAGGTTGGTGTATTTTTTATTGGTTGTCTGAGGACTTCGACTTGTGTACAGTCACCTCAGTCTAGTTAGATCATTTTTTATCTACTTTGCAAATGTTAGGTGGTTGGTTTGGTAAAGTTGCGGTTTTTTATTTTGGGCAATAGGTAGTCCTGAAGTCTAGTCAGATTGTTGGTCTCACCCCGTTGACAGACTCGATTGAGTGTTTTCAGCACTGCAGGTCACATCCTGGCTGACACTCCTAAGGGAAAGCGACTCAAGAGGCAGGAACCTTTGAAGTCAGCTACCTTAGCAGGTAAGGAATCAAGGTGTTTATTTATCCTACAACTTTTTTGGTTGTTTCCCCAACGATGTTACTGTCTATCACCCTCCTCCAAGTGTGTTAATCAGCTATGTATATATAACTGCCAGGTAAGTTCTATTCGTAAAAATGGAGTTTTTATGATAAAACAAAGTTTTATGAATACTTACCTGGCAGTTATATATACATTCGAAGGCCCACCCACCTCCCCTCAGGAGACAGGTCGGGCATAGATGAACTGAAGAACAGAAAACGGGAATGATTCCTCCTACCACCCTTTAACGGGTGTTACCACCCAACCACCACAAGGCGGTTGCCTAGTTTTAGAAAAATTCTGCCGAAATAGAGATAATTAGCTATGTATATATAACTGCCAGGTAAGTATTCATAAAACTTTGTTTTATCATAAAAACTCCATATTTATTATAATCTCTGCTTCCACTTGCAAGAACTAAGAGTTTAGTGATGGATAGGTATTTGATTTAAGAGTTTAATAGTGGGAAGTTGTGTATTGGTTATGCTCTCTTTTGGTAGAATGATTACTTGTAAATACAAGAAAATTGTCCATATATAATTACTGTTTAAAGATTATTTTAGGTCCTGTTATAGAATCTTAGTACCATTTGCTATCCTTAAAAGTTTGCTAAATATACCAAGATACATTTCAGCATTATTTCGTATGTGAATAGCGTGCTATTTAACATGTATGCCACCTGCAAGCCAAACAAGGCTATATCTGCTGATTTAGTATACCAAGATACATTTCAGCATGGCGTGCTATTTAAGATGTATGCCACCTGCAAACCAAAAAAGGCTATATCTGCTGATTTAGTAGGCCATTTTAATGATTTGGGGAAACTAAATTTGTTAGCCACTTGCTAAAATTGTGGGGACTTTAGTCCTATCTTTACTTTGTCCTTCAATGTTTGTCATATATAACTTGTCATCATGACTAAATGGTAAAACTTGGGGAAAAGCGTAGATCAAACCATCTTGGAAAAAGATAGATGAAGTTAGATTGTCCATTTATTGTGTATCTGCCCATCAAAATTCACTTTTTATTCATGCTTTTTAAGTAGTACCAAATACAGTACTGAAATTACTGGTTCAAAGCTCATAATTACTTAGACATCATTTCCCTTGGAAAAACTTTAATTAAGCTCTAAGTGATAGAGACTGCAATTATTGTGCACATACAGTATTCCACCTGTGAGATATTTTCAGTGGACACAAGTTAATTTTTTTGCTATCTAGATTGTGACCTTCTAATTAAAAGTAGTTCCTGTCTTGGGGACCTCGTGCTTCACAAACACTTTTGATCTTGAAAAAAATGCAATATTATCCTTTGCAAAAGTCAGGATAGGATGACATTTCATCAATTAGAATTGTTTTAAGAGGAAGATGTTGGTGTTGATAGGGAATTTGCATTGCTATAGCAGTACTGGCAGACTGCTGCTTGTTTCTTGTGTCTTTTCTTTTAAGTAAAGTTCATTATGGCGACTCATTTTAGCTCCTTTTTACTTTTTTAGTCAACTTCTAAATACTCTTTAAAAACGCTTGCTCTTTTTTTGTTATAGTAAAAATTATTATTAGTTCATAAGTTACCTCATGGTGTGAGCGTTACATTATACTAAGGAGACACGTGATATTTTATTTTTATTTAGTCTGGTTTATTCCATTACATTCAAGTGATGACTTGACTTTAACAGACTTTATTTTATTCATTATTATCATGATTAAGGATTATAGATTTCATATTTACATGACTTCCCCTTGTTGACTCATAAGGTTGAAGATAGGGTCTTGTCTCCAGAAAAGGGATGTAATAATAGCCATAATGCAGCATATCAACCAATCATGTTCGCCCTCTTTTTATGATTCCCAGTTCTATAGACAATGGTATTTTTGTATTCTAAAACTGTTAGTGGTGACTTAGAGTTCTTTCTCTCCCTGTTCATTGATGTTGGAAGGTTCTTTGCTTGAAGAGAGATATCCATTATTGTTGGCAAGGCCTTGGAAGAAAATTTGATTTGGTAAGGTTGAAGGTCTCTCCTTAGCAGTTTCATGTTTCCACTAGTTCTAAATCTTTAGGAAGAGGAGGGTATTTAAAGAAGTCAAAGTCTTTCATCTCATGAGGTTCAGATTTAGACTGGAATTATAGGAAATATGTCTTGAGCATATGTGATAGGAGATTGAAAGTTGGCTGAGATCAGCAAAGGGACATCTCATGTTACTCTTAATTTGTATTTGTTTTTAGAATTTTCATTTTTTAGGACCACTTGCGGCCCAACGATCCATTCCTGCCAATTAAAGGGAGCTAGCCCATTTATGAAAAATAACTAACACATCCCATGTGTCTGGAATTTCATCTGATGGTGACTAGATTTAGTGAAACTTATCAGATTAACATATCAACCATAAGGTTTCAATATCAGTCTTGGAATCAATTGAACTAAGTTACAAATCAAGTCCTTTATGACGAACTAACTAAAAAAATGTGGAAACCAAGGAGAAATATTTTTGTTAATGATGATAATCTTAGAGTATCACCATGGATGAAGGTAATAATGTGTTATTGATTATATTATAACTGTTGTAGCTTGGCCAAATTCCAAGACAAGTATATAATTTATTTGAGAAAATTTAACTTCAATAACACAATCCACAGAGGAGATTTAACTTCAATAACAATCCAGTGGATAATGAGGACTTTATAGTACAAGGCCCAAAAAAATTTTATGCATTTTTGTTTTGCATTGCCTTTGCTTTATGGAGGTTACTTTGCTCTTAGTCTTTTTACTTCTAGGAAGATGAAAATTATTCAGAAACCTTGGCATTATGCAGTATTGAGTATGAACCCGGTTGCAAGAAGGTAATGGTGGGTCAAAATATTAGATTAACAAAGTTCATGTCTATAATAATTTATATTTTATTATGCCAGCTTTGACATACAGTACAATAGTGCTTTTTCTCTTTCTTTTATTATTTTATTGCATGCTTTAGGAACAAATGGTTGCTATAAGGTCTGTTTTAGCTATACATTTGTGCAAAGTATTACCTTCATAGTGTCTTACTTGAAGGGCAAGATAACTTAAAAATTTATAGTAATATATTATCAAATCTGACAAGCCCATTAAAATTAATTCGATCTGAAGTCCCTCACTGAGTGTATGAAAGTTAGGTTGGGGTAATTATAGAGAAATTTTTATTGCTATGAGTATAGATTGTTAGGGAATGGATGAGATGTTAGATGCAAAAATGAATACAGCTTGGGACTATGGGATGCTACAAATAATTTACAGTACCATTTGCATGAGGTGATAACCCCTTACAGGCTTTGAAAAAAAAATATTAATAGTTATTCTTATTAGGATACAATCCTTCATCATTTATAGGGATACTATGAGTTGGAGGGGAATAACCATCCACATCCAAATCTTCATTGATCAGTAACCTTTCGGTGGCACCAAGTGAGGTGGTGTTTCTGTTCTCTCCCTGATGAGTACCTTGGAAGTTCTATCAGCCTGTGGTTAAGTACAGAATTCTCTAATATAATTTAGTTTTGGTGTAATATGATTTTTGGTGATTTTTATTGTGTTGGTCTTGGAAATCTTACAAACACACAAACACTTGCTCTAGTCTTCCTAATGGTAGAATGAGGTAAGGTGGTTCAGTCTTACTTGGAGAGAGGTAATGAAGTCATCAAAGTATTTTTCAGCATCCTCAGAGTTTTCCTTTTATATATTTCCTTCCACTTCTGATGTTGTGACACCCCTTGTCATTCAGCCATGCTACAGTTCTGATGGGATTGTTAACTGGAATTTGCCAAGTCCTGTTTCCATCCCCTCATCTGCCACCTTGGTCTCACCCTCTGTGAATTTGCAGAAATTCCAAAATCCAAAAGACTTACCGAGGATGTTTTAACTTTGGCAACCCCCAAGCAATCCTTCTTTCAGAAAGGTATTGTAAATTGGTGCTGTGGATCATCAGTTCCTTCTTTTGTGACTTATTACTTTGGGTAGATCTGAAGGGTGCATGTTTTCAGATGGCCCATCCACCAGGATTCTTGAAACTGCTTCTGATTTGTCTTCAACAGGGCAATCTATCAAATCAATGCTGAACACTTCCCAGTGTTTATAGCTCCATAGGTGTTTGCATAAGTTTATTTAGTGTCCTCTATGGCTCATTCCCTCGGGATAAGTTTCCTTCAGCATCTCAACGACTGGGTTCTCCAGGCTCAATTGTTTAATGACCTGCATTTATTCTTTCGCAATCTGGGGAATTTGGTGTACTTGGAAAAATCAGAGCTACTTAAGTAGGAGAGGATGTTTAATGATATAGTAGTGACGAGTTGTACCGGTAAACTCTGCTCAACAAGCTCAAAGAGGTAAAAGAGCAGTTTTTCTTGTTAGAAACAACCTGCTCAGAATTGTCAAATGGTTCTTCTTTTATGTTAGTTTCATGTGCCGTCAGAGGAAACATTCTGGGAACACCCAATGGAAAACCTTTGCTATACAACTCTCTACTGTTGGCCCTGATTTGCTTTTGTCCATCCTTTATCTCTGTATGTGAACTGGGTAATTACTCATTGGCTTGAACTTCTGAAGTACCACCGATTCAACTGCCTCGGGATGATCATTTCACAATGTGATCACATACTTACATACATATACCAAGGCACTTCCCCCAATTTTGGGGGGTAGCCGTCATCAACAAATGAAACAAAAACAAAAAGGGGACCTCTACTCTACGTTCCTCCAGCCTAACAAGGGACTCAACCGAGTTCAGCTGGTACTGCTAGGGTGCCACAGCCCACCCTCCCACATTATCCACCACAGATGAAGCCTCACAATGCTGAATCCCCTACTGCTGCTACCTCCGCGGTCATCTAAGGCATCAGAGGCAGCAGCAGGGCCTACCGGAACTGCGCCACAATCGCTCGCCATTCATTCCTATTTCTAGCACGCTCTCTTGCCCCTCTCACATTGTGATCACATTGAATTCAATGATTCAATGTGATCACAGTTGGAATAAATATGTAGAATAAAACTAATAGAATATATAGTATTGAGTCTTAATTTGGAAAAGTCGAGACTGTTGAAATTAACTGCATACTTAGTGCTCCTGTTTTACAGAGCAGAATCTCATCAAAGTGTTATGGCAGTGAAAGAGCAGACATCAGGTTCTCTCTCATTTTGCCTCCTTTCTTTTCCAAGATATGGGATAGTTTTCTCAGTTATTGATCAGGTGCAGGTGTGTTGCCCAAGAGAGCAACCTGTTCAGTGACTGCCCTATGACCAAGGAATGTAGCTTCTTACATTTTCCTTTGTAACTAAGAGGGTGGGAAAGGTGAGCAACAAACTCATGTTGATTCTTTCGACATTGTTTCATGTTGAACAGCCATCATTTCATGATTTCTGAAGATGCTAAGTTCTCTCGGAATTTTGTGAGGGCTACACTATATATGCTAGGCTTAGATCCACATCTTTGTAGGCCTAGAAATAAATATACCAAGCTGTACAGGTGGTCACTAAAGTCATCTTTTCCTCTGCTCACGTGGGTGACTGGAAAGGTGGTTCGTCCAGGTAGAGAATAACACGGGGATCTGTTCATGGACAATATTTCAATGAGCGAGTCTGTGTAAATGATAAGGGTTTGTATCTTTGTTGCAATGAATTATAAATCTTAAAATTGATTTGAATTTTCTTAGACTACAAACCCATCTTTTACTATTTTTACAAGTTGATAAGTAATCCCTGGTTATCAAGCGTTTAGATGAGGGGGGGTTTATACCTTTCCATCTTGTTAGCTACCACTACTTTAGTTTCATGTTAACAAGGTTCTATGGGCAATCAAAAAAAAAAATACTAATCACTTTCCTGATTTGCTATTTTGTATTTCCTGGAGAACTAAGAATTTCTTCCATGTAGTCATGACACTTAAACTCGGTTTCAACCTTGTCTTTGTTACTTGAATTTTTCTTCCCTTTTTCCTGTAATTTTTCTGGGTATTGTCTGCACTCATGGATTGCAGTCATATCCCTAACCTTGACCATAGCAAAGTTTTTTTATGTAAATTCTAGGTTGGTCAACCCCTTGATTATTTAGGTAATTTTTAGCTTTCTTATTTTTAAAGTATTCCAACAAAAGGTAAAATTGTAGTTTTGTGAATTGGTAGGCCTCCATATCTTAAGAATTTGATCAAAAGTGGTGTTTTAAATTGCATCTATGATAGAATCGTGCAGATTATATAATTTTAGTCAGGTTAGTGTTTCTTCCTCTTGGATGTTTGCTGTGTCATCTGAGGCTGTTGAAATGTTTAATTTACTTGCACAATCACTGCCCATAAATGTAATGAAGGTTTAAATGGTGTTTTCCAGAATATGTATTGAAGTGAAGTGAGTTTCAGAGAGTCCTTGAATTCCATTTTGAATTTTTTACAACTCTCCATTCAGACTATTCTCTATAAATTGCACTTAAAGAATTATCATCTAAGTATCTTTTGCATATATGTTTGTCTGGAGATTTTCTTATTGTGTTAGGATATTGAAGCAGCATATTCCTTGAGGAAAAGAATGGTTCTGTTGTATATTTTGGTCAAGTTTGTAATTATACTTTTTGGAATGCAATTACGTGGATACGTACCAAAAATTGACGCTGAAATAATTTTAGGTAATGTGATGTTAGATATTTATTGTTTTGGTTGATTGTCAGGCGCTTATTTTCATGAAGGTTGCTATTCACTCTATAGTCCATTTCTTTTAGCGATGCATATTTGCACCGACTCGCAGCGGTGCCCTTTTAGCTCGGAAAAGTTTCCGGATCGTTGATTGGTTGGACGAGATAATTCCAACCAATCAGCGATCACGAAACTTTTCCAAGCTAAAAGGGCACCGCTGCGAGTCGGTGCAAATATGCATCGCTAAAAGAAATGGACTATAGTTGTTATTTAGTTTGACACTGCATTACATTGGGGTCCCCTATTTGTTAGTTGTTCTAAGCAGTAGATAGGCTGTGGTTATAGGGTACTGTATTTATTGCTATGACTATTTGTAGGGAAGGAAGTTGTTTATGTAAGACGTTGCTTAGAGTAAAATAATTAGTTTTATTAGAAGTTTTTTAGGAGGTTACAAGTAACCTGGTACTCTAACATGTGTCTTTGAGAATAGCTTTGTGTTTTCATGGGATGACTGAGTGTAGGTAATAAACCTTGAAATAGTTTATGACACTGTTTGTAATATATTAATTTTCCTATGTATTTTTCAGAGTGACCTAGAATCAGGAAGAGAAGCCTATGATGGTTTTTTCGCTCGCTATCCATATTGTTATGGTTACTGGAAGAAATATGCGGACCTTGAGAGAAGAAAAGGAACAAAGGACACTACTTTGAAGGTGAGGCGAGAATACTTGATAGATGCAGGCTTTAAATGATTATGTGATGTTAAAATTGAAGAAAACACTAATGTTTCTTTTGCAGTTCTTGAGAGGTAGGTATTGTTATAGCATTATGAGACCAAACTAAACATTGATGGAAAACTAAGTCAAATGGAGGAAAAATGTTTGCATGCTTGGGTTTCATTGGGATATGTGATATTTACCCATTAAAATTATTAACCAAGTACATGTTCTCTTTCAGAGGAATATACTGAACAAGGGTTTGTCTTGGTTGCGTATGGAATACCATGTTTTTATTTCTATTTCTTTGTAGTTATTATACTTTTTATGCACATATGTTTTGGTTTGTTATAATGTAAATTGATCATATATGCATTTGGGTATATAAGTGACTGCTTTTACATGTGTAAAAATGGAATAAAACAGAGCTGCAAACATCGTGTTGAGGATTGCTGCACTGTGTGTGAGATTTTAGTGCACTTAATTTATTCTTGGCGTTATCTGGCGAAGCGGCAGGGGTGTCGCGTCCCTCTCAAACTCAGTCATCTTGGTGTGGGCATGCAGAGTAGCCGTGCGGCGCCTCAGGGTAACAACAGTAGGTACTCCCTCAATATACCGGCCCTCACAACCCACTGGCACCACTATCAAGGTTACTGCAGGTCTATCAGGAGGGTATTCCCTGTTTAAGGTCACATCCATCCACCACCCACCTTCACCCACTTCCATCAACCCCCTTCTGTCCGCCAGTCATCTATGCATGTGTTAATTTCAGTCATTTCGTACTACAGTGAGCACTTGGTCATTACCACATCGACAGCCACACGTCATGAAACTTGTCATAATGATCCAGGCCACCTTTTCCTGTTAAACCTAATGGAACCCTGCTTAGTGGTTGATGCCTTGAAGTGTGGGACATGGGGTCAGATGAACTATATGCCAACACTCTGTTGAATTGATGATACATTTAGAAGGCATGACTTCCTGGTTATATAAATGCTCTGATTGGGGATCCTGTATCCAACCCAGAAAAAAGAAAAAGCGATGATCATATAAGTAGTTCGTCACTGAATTGTGAGTTGTCTAAATGCCTTTGGTATTAGATTTATTAGTTTTAATCATGTGTTTTGATTTGATAAAACTTTGTAGATATAAGGTTTTTAGTTAGTGGCAATGCAGGATCCCCTGTTGTTTTATCTACAGAGTCTGCCAGCGAGTCGATTGTCCCTTATATTTCATTGGAAGATATATTAACTATTTTTTTGATGGTGACAGGTATTTAATCGGGGTCTGGAGGCCATCCGGCTGAGTGTCGATTTATGGCTTCATTATATGGAGTATATTACTGCTCAGTATCCAGATGACGAGATATACGTCCGTCAAGAATTTGAGCGGGCAATTGATACCTGTGGCCTGGAATTCAAGTGAGTATTTGCTAAATTGCATTGGCATATTCAATTTGCTATTTGTAAGGTACTACTGTATTGTGATATTTTTTATTTTGCATTTGGATAGGATTTATTGATATTATTCCCTTCAAGCTTATTTTATGTCTTTAAATTCTTACAAAAGGTTAATGTTTGAGGAGGGTGAGTGATTTGTAAAACTAGGAAATTTTAGAGTATGGTTTTGTCAGGATTTTCTCATTTGTGTACTGTATTATTGTACAGGAAAAGTTTCTTATTTTTTGCTTTGTTAGTTACTGAAGTACAAATTTCAAAGGCGCTTACTGGTTTTTTGTATACTTGTATAATAGGTCAATCTATATCATTCCAACTTGTGTTTAGATACTTAATACAGTGAAATAAAATATAAGAGGTCAGAATTTGGAAAATGTAATCATTGTAATGTTTGGATAAGAGCTTTTTATAAAATATGTGTAGTTGTATTAGGGTTAGAGATAAAAAAGGTATAAAGCTGTCATCCTAACATTTTATTTAATGTAAGAATAAAATATTTTTAAAGTAGACTGCCCTGACAAACTCTGAACACGTGTGTCAAGCTGTGACTTTTTCCATTTTAAATTTAGGGGATTTTTTTCTTATTTTTATATTTTACATTTCTGGGTTTGTGACCTTCATCTCAAACAAAGAATGTCCATTTGTTTGTCAGTGTGTTGTATCTTGGCTTGACATACTTGAAGAGATTATACAATATTTCAATATATTTTTTAGTATTACTTGAGGAATTTTTACTCATCATAAAATGCCTTCAGTTTGTTATATATTAACCTAAAGGATATTTAAATCTTAAAAAATTTTCCTAAGCAATTTTGCTACAGAAGATTTCGTTCTTCCATAGTTTCTTGAATATTTTGTGTAAGTTGATAACAGAAGTTAAGTAAAAGCAGTAAAAGTTTATCCCCACTGTGACCTTGATTTGGGACATGGTTGTCACCTAAAAGCAATTGAGAGCATATAATTTAGATGAAATAAATAAATCCATTGAAATTTTTCTTTAAAGTAATAGGTTTGCCTAACCTTCATAGAAAAACAATAACTGGTATCCAGTTACCCATAAATTGTTTTAATTGAATCTATTGGTGTTTAATAATTTACAATGTTTTTTATTTTTGTTCAGATCTGATAAACTCTGGGAGTCATACATCAACTGGGAGAGCACCGGCAAACGTTGGAAAAATGTCACGCAGTTGTATGAGAGAATTTTGGCCACACCAACAAGCAAATACATGCACCATTGGCAAAAGTAAGATTTCATTTTTCCCCTTGTTACAAAATGGTTATAATTGTTTAGGTTTTGTTCCTTAATTAGATGATGATTATGTTGATTTAATCTCCTGGCAACAGTTGGCTTACCATCCTTCATGGTCTTTTTTTATGTTTGCTTTTATACAGTCATGCTACTAACATTGTAAACAAAATTGGGTTAGATTTAAGGAATGCTGTCTTGATGTGTGAATTAAAATTGTTTTTTAAATGGGCTTTATGTTCTACAGCCATGTATTTATCAGCTTTAATTCTTTTCAGGAGATAGAAAGCAACCTTGCAAACAGCTAAATGACAATTATTAAATTGGGTTAGCGTATGGACAGTAAGTTTATGGTTTAGCCTGGATATATCCGTCATGATGCAAACTTTTGAAGTAGAATGTTTCAGAGAATATTGAATTTTTGTTTAAAAGCCCTAGTGATGGTTGGAAACTCACTACCACCTTCATCCTTGTTTACATCATCTATAGGAGTCCTTTTTTTCTACATTCCGTATAATCAACTACTAGTATTCATGGCCATAGATTTATTGCTTTTTCACTTGTTTCCAGGTTTCAGGACCATGTCAAAAAGCACCTTCCAAGTGAAATTGTGGGTGTTGACGAGTTTCTCAGTGTGCGACGAGCTGTATTAACAGAACTCAATCGCTCTGATATTGAAACCCCAGATGAGGCTCCTCCTGGCGTTGAGGCAGCTCCCGGCGACGAACAAGTTGGCACAAATGTGGTAGGGTTATCCCGTGCTGTATATTTTTAAACCCCTTATTCTAATTGGGATTGTGACTGTGTGGTTGTTGAGCAGATATTCTGTAAGCTGTAAAATCTAACAAGTCAGTGAGTTTTTAATTGAATGTGTTCCTAAGATGAGTTTATAAAAGTCATGGAATGACACAGTCTGCAGGAATTTTGGGTTTATAATATTTCTTTACCTTTAGGTTGTTTCCAGTATGCATGTCCTTCATGATTCAGTTAATTGGTAGTAAAATACAATATCCGTTCAAGTATTCTCTTACTTAAAGAATTACTCTACAGTCTATTTAAATTGTTTTTTTTATAAAATTGGGTCTTGCTCGACTGAATAATTTAGAAAGGTAAACTGGAGCGTTCTCTTTAAGTACAGCGTAACTAAGGACATTTATTTAGTGATGGAAATTGAATTTTGGTATAAAATGGTTGGCTGTTTTTTGCTGATTCAAGTACTTTTGTTTATAATTTATTTTTTGCAGTATTTACTGTCTCCTTTTAGTAATGCTCCTTTATTACACTCTTAATCTCATAATACTACATTTGTTTTGTCTTCACCATAGTCTTGAATATTGTAGGCAGCAAGAGTAGTAAAAGAACCTAACAAACTTCATTATTAAGATTACCTTTTCTTATCTCCTATCTGAATTTTATACTGAAGCAGGTTATCCCCTCCAATTAATATCCATTAAAATGTAGCTTATTTATCCGTGTGTGTGTCAGCAAGTACCTAGTAGTATCTTGATGTGTAGGTATAAATCCATCATGTAAGATGGCTATAATTCATGGGTATTCATAAATCCTAGATACTCCATTCCTGTATCTAAAAATTGTCGTCTGCTGGTTTGCTAGTAGCAACACGTATGCTTGCTCATAGGTCATGGATCACAGGTAAGTGATAACGTCTCTCTGGCTGTTACGAAGCTGTTTTCAAGATTAAGCTGACTTATTCATTCTAGCAAGCAAACTAAATTTTCCTAACGAATAAAACAGGAGGCAATTTTCACGAACGTGATTTTCGGATCGAGTTCGCCTATTGGTTGACTTTTCTGTATAATTTATACAGTATTTGCAGTACCCTTTATGGTGGCCATTCAGTGCTGGTTTTGCTGTCTTTGGTTCTAGTTAGTTTGCCTTACTTTGCCAGTTTTCCATCATATTCACTAGGAGATTATTTGCAAGATGCACAACTTCCTAATTTTTTGTATCCTTTATTAGTGCTCCTTCTGTTCTGTTTTATGAATTTTCTTCAGCTCTAGTTAACTTCATTGCTAGTGAAAAATTATTTTGTGAGGTTCTCAGAACCTATACTGAGTTTCCTTAGAAATGTGCCCCAATGAACACCTTGAACAACTTAGCTTTTAACAGGAAACAGTTGTTGGCCTTAATCTGAGGGATATGCCCAGTTCCCTTGTTAAATGAAATTGTCAATCTTGATTCCTGCAGCCTGTGTATGTGTGTAATTTGCTCTGTCAGGTAGTCACACATACCAGAGGTTGATCTTTGGTGGGCCTGTTGTTTTCTTCAGATTGAGTCGGTAAAACTAGTACGCTTAATACTTCAATATCACTGTGCCATTCCATTTATCATTCCTTTTCGTGTGTCTTATACTGTAATGAGGACCTGTTCATCTTGCCATAGAGAGTCATGTGTTACAACATCAAGACTAGGCATTAAAGAGATGATTAGTTTTCTCATTGAGGCATCATTAGAGGATGTGTTTTAAGGAACAAATACCCATTAGACTGAGTCAGGTCATCTTGCAAGGTCGACTAACTGGATAAGGAAAATTTATTGAGTTCAATACAAACATCAAAATTATGGCAATAGTGACTAGAGTTGTGATGTCATTCCACTTTTTCCAGACAGTGCACAAGGAAAGAAGATTTTTCGCAGAGAATCTTTAGTTGCAAAGGGTCAAGTTTTGATCTTTTTCCTTCTAGTTAATTGAGTATTCATTCTCTAGAGACTCGAGTCAATTTGGGTTTTAAACTTATATCTTGCCTAGTTGACCTGGTGGGTTTTAAATAAGTTTCATAAAATTGATGGTTTTTTAGGTTTTTATTTTTGTAAAACCCACAATGTACAATTAATGTCTCGCCTCTACTGTTTATTGCAGTCATAATCTAGGTTACACAAATGAATTTCCTTTCTTTGTGTTTGAAACCCAAGTTTAATGAACTTGTTTCTGCAGTGCTGCCAGCCACCAATATTTTTTATTTCTCTACTTTAGTAGGACTGAAGTGTCTAGGATCCATGAAAACCTACAAGTTATGGCTAGTTTAAATGATGGGTTTCCATAATGGTAGTTGTTCTACTGTCTAGTATAACAGTAATTAGAAGTGTTTTTTTTTTTTTATTTAGCGGTTTATTTGTGTAGACAGAATTGGCTTGAATTGAGTTTCAAACTATCATTTTTTTTTTCTTTTGAGGTAACTAGCTATGATAATGAGCTTTATAACATTAGTGTTTTAACTTTTAAATATCGATATCAGATCGCGAAACGACCAACAGTTGACACAGTTTTTATTGGGGGAACGAGTCGCATCTCGGTAGTTTACTGCTGAATTTATTATTCTGAGAATGAAGTTTGAATAGTGATAATTTTCTTTTAATCCTCCCATAAGACAAGATCGTACTTTGTTGGCCCCCATGTGTCTAAAGGAATAGTTTTCATTCATACAGTGCTACAGATAAATTAAGATGAAGGAACTCTCAAGTCTGTAGAATTTCAGGTACAGTATGTTCAAAAATATATATGGCTGTGCAATCCTTTATTCTGGTTTGAAAGAAAATTTTGTTCTTATCGACAGTTATACATACATACATATACCAAGGCACTTCCCCCAATTTTGGGGGGTAGCCGACATCAACAAACAAACAAAAACAAAAAGGGGACCTCTACTCTCTACGTTCCTCCCAGCCTAACAAGCGACTCAACCGAGTTCAGCTGGTACTGCTAGGGTGTCACAGCCCAACCTCCCACATTATCCACCACAGATGAAGTTTCATAATGCTGAATCCCCTACTGCTGCTACCTCTGCGGTCATCTAAGGCATCTGAGGCAGCAGCAGGGCCTACCGGACAGTTATAATTGCAATAAAAGCCTTTATGTATAGAGAATATGAATACTGTACAATCAATAAGCTAGTAGGAGTCCCTGGAATCTCTTACGCAAACAATTGTTCCCTTGCACACCTGAAGCCTATCTCCATTGTAACTCTATCTACATTTTACTAGTGAATTCCTCTTACTGAAAAGGGTTGTGGGTAATATATGTAACTCTTAGAAATATTTCATGATTAGGTTGTGATCTTCTGTCTTCATGTTTACAAATACTTTTTGAGAAGTGCATGTAAGTACTAAGGAAATGAAATAATTTTTGATAAGCAAACTGTTGAATTGAACGTATTTGCTTTTGATAATGTTTTGAAACTTTTACAATTTGCATATTGGAATACATACAAAGAAATTTAGTAGTTCTCTGCATTTTCTCCAATTATCTGCATATATGGACCTTTATAGAATGAAAAGGAGGCAGTGTGACTTACCCATTTTGCATATTGAGAGGGAACTGCGTACAGTATATTAGAAATATTATTGTGGGTAAGTACTAATTGCATTTAAATATCAGAAATATTTTCAATACTTAGTGGATTTTTAGAAATGTAATGAATGAGGAATCATTTAAAAGTGATTGCAGTTGATGCTAGGGAAGAGTAGAGTTGAATGTTGGTTTTGATTTTTCTTATTCCATCCAGGACGAAGAAACAAAGGCTCTTCAAAGAAGTATAATTTCTGCACGTCAAAAAATACACGAGGCGAATGTCATAGAAGTAAAGGCACTCTGGAGCTATGAAGATGCAATTAAGCGGCCATATTTCCACGTTAAGCCTCTTGAAAAAAGTCAACTCTCAGCTTGGAGAAACTATCTGGAGTATGAGATCAAGCAAGGAAAAGAAGCAAGAATCAGAGTCCTGTTCGAAAGATGTTTGATTGCTTGTGCCCTGTACGAAGAATTTTGGATGAGGGTGAGTATTTATGATGTTGGATTTGTGTTGGGTTCTATATATCAAAGTTTATAGATAAGATTCGATCTTAACAGCAATTTTTTGATAAGGAATTGATTAGATGAATATTTTCGGTTTGTTGCATGAAAATGCACTAATACTTTGGAAAAAGATATTCACTTGTGCTATTTTGATTTAAATTTAGTACACTTTTACAGTTAGTTTGTTTTTACAGCAGAAAGTAAGGGGCTTCATTTTTTTCATTTTATGTGGCCAGAGAGAGTTGGCAATCAAAGCTGTCGAATTTTATTTAATGTTATGGCATGGGTTTCAGTAAAGCTTTCATTAGTAATCAGTTTTGATAATTTGATACAGTAAATGAATTTTATTCCTTTGAAGTTTGGTTTACATGGATTAAAGACTAGTTTTTTTTTTTTAGTTCTGATCAAGCACAAGTTAATGATCTGATGTAAATTTACTTAAAGGAGTGACCTTTTTTTGTATGAGTTGGTTATTATTGAACTAGAATACTAGCTATTATTGTGATGTATATTTAAATTTTTTAAATTTTCTCTATTAGTATGTGCGTTACTTGGAAGAAATTGGAGCCGGTGAAGGTGAGATCAGGGCTGTCTACCACAGAGCCTGTGACATACACTTGCGTGACAAATTCAGACCACACTTATCTTGGGCCGCTTTTGAAGAGGAGAATGGTAAGAATATGTGCTAAGCTCATCTTAGTTACTATTAGTATTCATTGATATATTCTTTAGACTAGAGGTTACCACTTCAGATTATGATCACCATAAAGAACATTTATATGTTTTAGTCAAGTTGATTAATGTTAGCTCGTTCAAAAGAAGGAAAATATCTCTCATCATGGGAAGAAGAGTTTGGAACTTTTCTTTAGAAAGAACTTGAAAAGAGCAAAGGAGTTGATCCAGTTCTTGAAACTGGAATGCTAGGTTCTGAATGCCTCCAGTTTCCTTCAGGTGTAATGCCCTTGATGTCTCACAGGATTATAATACAGGAGAGGGGGTTCCCAGCCCCCTCGTCCTGTCCCTTTTAGTTGCCTCTTACGACACGGGGATACGTTGGCGCAATTTTAATTGTTTTTATGCCCCTCGCGGCCACAGGGTCATAACATAGAGAGGAGAGGTCCCCTTTTTAGAGAGGAGAGGTCCCCTTTTTTGTTTCATTTGTTTGATGTTGGCTACCCCCTAAAATTGGGGGAAGTGCCTTGTTATATGTATGTATGTAATGCCCTTGAGTCTTTGCAAACTTCCTGAAGAACTTAAGACCAGTATTTCATTCGGAAGAGTATCAGGGTATAATAGATTTTGTTTTTAAACTACAAAAAAGGCAGGAGGTTTGGGTCTCCCGACATACCTGATTCTCTGCTTAATTTCAGCAACAGCTCGTGTAACGAGTGTGTGTGTAGTGGGGTGTGGCCAACTTTTAGGTTACACTACACTTGCTTTTGTAAGATCCTGTGATCCAAAATAATTGTTTTAGGAATTTAATTTGGAATATAGGAATTACATAGCTTTGACATTCCTAAAAGAAGTGATCATTATACAATTACTAAAGTACTGAATCACTCATATGAAGCACAGATCAGAAAAGAGGACTGTAGATTGTTCTATGGTTTCTTAAAGAAAAGAATCAAAATGGTATAATAGAGAGGATGGTGTATACTAACTTGTTAATTTCAAAGTACCTATTCCTGTTGGAGCAAAGTTATGACAAATGCCATTTCCAAAAATATACACCTGGAAAAGATCCACCAGAAGATGTACTACCAGGTAAGTCTTTGAAGACTATCTTTTCATCAGAAAGAAAATTTTAGTTGTCACCTGGTTAGCCATGACAGGTTCGTCTGGTACACAAACTACATCCAAAAGGAGAGCTAATATCCCCAGAATCCATTCCTTCTGGTTCAGGATGGCAAAAGACAGGTCTCAAAGTGGAAGCTGAGAGATCACCAAAGTGGAAAGCCGGCAGCTTGCCAGTGGTAATATTGGAGCATCTATACATGTACATGGCAACACTCCCTACTGATCATAAGTGATAGCTTGTGAAGTCGTTAAAGGCTTCCACATCATTTCTAATGGTGACGGTATAAAGCATTTATTTGCCGTTATAGGATGGATGGCTTCATTGAGGCCATTCTGTTCATGGAGCTTCAAGGCTTGGCGCACAAGGAATAGATTATAGCATTGTTGAATGACCACATCGAATGCTATACTGCTTTCCAGTGTGCTCATCCAGTGATCTGCCACTACAATTTTCAATTGGTCTAGTGAGCTGAAGTAGTTACCTGTGCAGGCACGTCTTTTTCTGTACTGCAAATCATAATTACCCTTCCACTCATTTTTCATTTTCCTTCATCATAGGTATAGACCATTCCCCCTTTCATCAATGAGACTTGCATATAGTATTTCATTGCAAATAGGAAATTATATTCTATTATATTCTCGTTTGTACAGTACTTGTCCACCAAAAATGCCCCTACATTGAGAAGTTTATGCTCGCAGACATGCAATTTTCGTAATCCGATTTTAATTTGTATGTTCGTATCCCTATTTGTTTGTATTCATAGTTGATCATAAAACGAGGTACTTATGTATTTGATTTTGCTTGTTCAATTACTATATTTATATTTCCTTTTGCTTGTTCAATTACTATATTTATATTTCTTTTATTCAGTTGCTGTGAAAGTTGAAAACTTGAAAATAAAGTCAACAAAATTGTTGGTAAAAGCATGAAAAGTCTTTTCCCTTAACGAAAATATTGGTCTGAAGTTTTGTAAATTGGAGGTCAAACCATACATGATGATGTAGCCTATATTGCTCTTTGTAAATTTCATTTATGGTGTAGGTTGAGTCCCTACCATTCCTTTTAAAGCTGGATTTCTGTTTTGTCACAGATGGAGCAGACAGAGCTCTGCAGATATTAGCAGACATTCAGGAAAGGGTACCAGGGAGCCTAGAGTCTTGGATGCAGGCAGCTGGGGTAGAACGACGTAGAAACAACCTGGAGGCAGCAAAAGAAATGTTCATGAAGTGCTTGGCTCAATGTCAAGAGAGGGATGAAAAAGATGCCCACTCACACGTTTCGCTCAAGTTGGCACGGTTTTGTTCGTTGGTGAGTACAGTATATGGTGCTTTTGTAAGTTGTTTAACCCTTTTACTCCCAGGCTGTTTGGAACTTTCCAACCCTTAACCCCCAGGGGTTATTTTTTTCAAGCACATTTTGCCGTATATATTTTTTAAATTGCTCTAACAGCCTTAATTTTTGTCATAGAGAGGTCAGGTTGGTCTCATTCTCTTGAAAAATGCCTGAAGTTTCTCAAAAAATGATCAAAAATATGCAAAAAAAAAAATGTAAATAGCATTTTTTTTGCAAGGACGTACCGGTACGTCCATGGGGGCAAAGGGATGAGTTTTGTGAAACGTACCAGTACGTCCTTTGGGGGTAAAAGGGTTAAAAGTAAAGTGATTGCAGAGGTCATGTTGGTCACAACTTATAAAAATGTCCATAAAGGTTTTGCATTAAGCAATTTATAGTTAGTAAGGGGGAGGGTGGGCTGTGGAACCCTAGCAGTACCGTAGAGTCAAACTCGACCGAGTACCGTATCAGGTGGGGAGGAACAATGAGAAGAAAAATTCCCTTTGTTCTTTTCATGTCACCTACCTTCCAACATTGGGCAAAGTCCTATGACAAATAGATAGATAGACTGCTAGTAATAAAATTTTAGATTTCACATCCTCACTATAGTCTCTCTATTCGGTTTGGTTTAATATCTTTTAGAATTTTCTGTTAATGTATGGTTTACTAATAATTTTTTCTTTTTTGTCATTATTCTCAAATTAAAAATTTTGGGAAGCTTCAGGTATTGATTTTTATGATCATGTTATTTTTACTTGCTTATCTATTATATTTTGTTATTTTTGCAAATATAGTGAATTAAGTAAAATATTTTATTTGTGCTTCTTCCCCACAGTTTGAGGGGGATAAAGAAAAAGCAGTCGAGATCCTGAAAGAAGCTCATGAGTACAATAAGGTAAGTAATTGCAACATTTATTACATTCATTTTTGGAATCTAAGAAATACTTTGAGCTCAGTGTTGATCCAACCCCCTCAATTGTTTCTTTTTTGTAAGGGATCATTCTTTTGTTTGTCAGAGGAATATACAATTTTCATTGTTTATTAATTTCTTTTGTTTCAGAGTAATAGCAGTGTTTTGTTGGCACTGGTTGATCACTCTTTGTCATGCAATCCCCCTCAATTCAAACAAGCCGAGGACGCACTGAAAGAGGGCATTGAATCATGTCAGAGCCCAGGGACCAGGCTCATGTTTGCTCACAGATTATTCCACTTCATGTCAGAATGTGGCCAGGAATCGAATTGTGTTAGTGAAGGATTGAGAATCCTGAGAGAAGTACAGCAGGAAGTCAGACAAATGGATTCTGCAATGGCAGAAGCAGACACAAGCAGTACAACGAGTAAGCAAGGTGAAGCATCCAGTAGTGGCATCTCGGTCATCGAACCCAGGAGAGACAAGCGTGCCAGTCAAGATAAGTCACCAGCAAGCACAGTCAATGGCACTTCAACAACCTCGAGTCAAAGCGTAAATGCGAATTATCAAAATTATACCCACACTGGATATGGAAACTATAACCAAGGTTACACACAAGGCTATGGGACATCTCATTACCAAGGATGGGGTTATCCTACACAACAAGGTGGTTATGGCTACGGTCAGCAAGGGTGGGGTGCCTATGGAAATTATTATGGCCAAAGATAAGGTTTCTGAGTATGCTGTCTTGTACAGATATAATGTTCTATTAAAGTGTAAATTCTCATGTATTTACTTAGTAATGCTTCTCATTACTAAAGGTTGATGTATCCAAGAACAATCATTATTTTGGATGTATTGAGGTAATTTTATTTTTTTGGTGGTCTTATGGATACTTATGGATGTCTTGTGTAATAATTGCATGTTTTAGATAACATGCATGTGAAAGAAAGTGACATGGTCCACCTGATCTTATTGCCATCTCTCTTGACAAAAGGTGGATTTGTTGCAACACTGTTCAAACTAGATAAAGTTTTCATCATTGTAGTAGTGGGAGAAGTGTGTCATGGAGTCATCATTTCATTACATAATATATAATGTTATATTTTGAGAGACAGTCGTTTGATTTGTGAGTGTTGGTGTTCCTTTTTGCTGTAGGCCTAATTTACTTTTCTCATTGAATTGGGTCTTTCTTATGTTATGGAATTACCTGCAACTGTAGATCAAGGAAAATGCTTCGGGGTGATATTTTTACGTAAAATAAATTTTTTTTAGAAAAGTGTTTTTTATATACTTTCTAGCGAAGTACGTTAGCGATATCAATCATTTTTCACTTTCCATCTTAATCATCTTCTGTGTTCCCTTACATAAGTAATAGCTTTAATCCCTTCGAGAACGTCCAAATTATAATGCTTTACGGATAAATATAGATATTAATGTTTGTAGTCTTTTCTTTAATTTGCAATTTATACCCCTAACTAGAGTCACTCGATATTGGATGACTTTTGAATAAAGATAAAGAAACTAGTTTCATGGTCTTGAGTACTTTCAATGAAAAGAAGAAAGAATTCTGGAAGGTGAACTGCAGGATCCAGTAGTACTTATGACATTTGATTTGTTTATTGGAAGTATTTAAAAAGAAGAAAATGCATCCTGTAAAAAAAACTTAAACATAGTTTTTGTTTAAATATACATTCATACATTTACCAAGGCACTTCCCCCAATTTTGGGGGTTAGCCAACATCAAGCAAATGAAACAGAAAAGGGGACCTCTCCTCTCTATGTACCTCCCAGCCTGACAAGGGACTCGACCGACTTCGGCTGGTACTGCTAGGGGTGCCACAACCCACCCTCCCCCGTTATCCACCACAGATAAAGCTTCATAGCGCTGTTAAATATAATTGCAGTATAAAGCATTTTCTTCAAAAATGAGAATGTCGTCTTAAATGTTAAAGCAAGGTTAAAATGTATTGCGCAGAACAGTTTCTGACCTTGGTGTAACATACACAAACCATTGTAGACTACAAAGGTAGCTTTGCAGAAGTTACATGAAAGTACATGTAAGTCTAGGCAGCAGGTTACCTCCCTTTTATTCATTTTAGTTCTGCATAGATTTTTGTTTGTAGGTTGATTGAATCCCATTCCAGTATGTTTCAGCAATAGGATTATTTTTTATGGTTATGAAAGATCCGCTAATATCAAATGCATTTGGACTCAACAAATCAGTTTATGAACAATATTTTCGAAAAAAGTTTTGATATAGAAGTAGAACCGTATTTCGGAGATTGGATGGACAATCGTGGTTTGCTTGAATCTTATACGGGCAAGATATGTACTATGGTCTACTAGACAAAGGTTTTGCAGTTCATTACATGGATTTTGCTTGACCTCTCCCTGTGTGTACATGCAAAACAACTTTTTCTTGTGTACAAATTTGGTTCTAAGAAGACCATGATAGAATTCAGAGAGAGAGAGATGATGGCTATCCAAGTGGTGGGCTTGTGGGATAAAAGCTGTCAGTTTCCACTTTGGCCATCAATTTTCCTTATGGTCAGTGAAGTCATCTTTCTATTACTAAAATTTGTTTTGTAAGATTTGTTCCGTTACGAATGCCAACCCTCGTCTCTTTCAAGTAGGAGTAACACAGCTTTGCTGACCCAGCTGAGAAATAAAAATGCAATCTGTGATGGAGAAGGTGAGATTAGGCCATTTTCCTGCATGGCCCAAATTGCCTTTACAGTCCCAGCCAAGGCTTCGACCAGTTGAACTACTTATGACCCAAGCTGACCGTTGTGTTTTCTTCTGTGCTTTCTGTGTTTTTGTTTGCATGTTTTTTTTTTTCTTTTCTTCATGGAGCATTCCCATACAATGTAGAAGTGTCCTACACTGCAGACCTTTTTAGAGTTGCCACAAGGTTGACCCCGCCTCCACTTGCACTCCTTGCAGAGGCCAACAGTGTTACTTCTCTTCCAAGTGCCTGGGACAGAAGAATGAAGTGGAAGTCAAAACAGGACCGCTCACTTTCCAAGACTTTGGCGGAGGCTGCCTTCCCCATTCCTTCTTTGACAGGCTTAGGATCCACGATGTCTCCCCCTACCAACTCAGGTGGATAGCACAGGTTTGGCTGTTAGTCCCCATGCTCCAATGCGTGAAGTCCAAGGTAAGGTAGATGCTAGATTTATTAAGAGCCATATGGGAAGAGGAAATAATACCTAAACACTGGGAAGAGTCTGTCTCATAATGTCTAAGTTTAAGCAGAAAGAGGTTGTCAATGGAACTAAACTAGCAGAGCATAGTTTGAAACGTTTTGAGAGTGTGCTAGATGAGACAATGTAATGATTGGCAAACAGCCCTATGGATTCATGAGCGGGAGTAGGGACTGTGAATGCCATCTCTGTAGTAAGACAGCTTCAGGAAAAGAGGCTAGAGGGAAAACAGAAGCTCTTGTGTGCTTTTATAGATCTAGAAAATACATGAAAGAATACCTAGAGAAGTGATGTTTTGATGGTTTGGGAAGATAAAAGTCTCGGAAAAGTTGGTAAGAATGGTAAAAAAGAACAAGAACATGGACAAAAGTAGTAACAGCTGTTAGGGAAACAGAAACCTTTGAAATTAGTGTTTGATTACACCAAAGGTCAGCATTAAGTCTATTTTTATTTGTGGTCATGGATGTGTTAAGTGAAGAGATGTAGGAGCTGCTATATGGTGCTGATTTAGTGATTACTGCTGAAAATGAGGAAGGCTTACAGAGAAGGGTTGTAGACTGGCAAGAGACTTAAAGGGGTGGCTTGAAAGAAAATGTGGTAAGACTAAAGTCATGGTGAGCAGTGATGAAGATATGAACAGGATAGTTATGCAGAAAAGTAGAGGCTCCGTTATAAAAAAAATGAGAACAATTTCGATACTAGGGGCCTGCTGTAAGTCAGGAGGGAGGATATGAGCAGAAGTTGAGAATAGGATAAAAGCATCTCCGGGGAAGCGGAGTGAGGTATTATAAGTGGTTTGCGATAAGAAAATGCCAGTCAAGCTAAAAGTTTAAGATCTACAACACAGTAAAAAGACCATTGTTAATGTATGGATGGGAAACGGTGTCTCCAAGATGAGAAGCCGAAGCAAAACATGAGAACAGAGATGAGAATGCTGAGGTGGTTTATGGGAATATCACTGCTTGAAAGATAGGAAAATTATGAAAAAAGAAGAATGGCAGGTGTAGTAAAGATTCGAGGTGATAAGTGTCACGACGGAGATGGTGTGGGCACATGTAGAGGATGGATGGTGAGGAGAGTTTGGAAGGAACCTGTTAGGGGGAGAAGATAAAGAGGGAAGCAGAGAATTAGATGGTGAAATAAGGTGAAGGATGATATGGAGAGAAGAGGTTTGGTGGAAGGGGATGCCTTGGAGATGGTGCATCAGGCAACCGACCCCTTAATGTAGGGATAACTGTGGGAAAGAAGGGCACAAGGAAACGAGCCTTTTTTCATCTGGCTCAGCTGTCTCGTAGTGCACAATAGTACTCTTGGCAGTTCTTCCAGATCTTTCTGTGCTTTAGTGTTGGTTGCTTTGAGGAGGAAGTCTAATTTTGTGCAATATGGTTGGGATTGTTCAATGGGCCATCAGTAGTGCTGATTAATTAAGGGTTGTGGTGGCCTCTTGGTAGCGTCCTTGCCTGGTGACTGCCAGACTGGCCTTTGGGTCCCTGTCAAACTTGTTAGTTCCTTTGGTCGCTGCAACCTCACCATCCTTGTGAGCTAAGGGGGTTTGGTTTGGGGGAGCCTATAGGTCTATCTGCTGAGTCATCAGTAGGCATTGTCTGGCCCTTCTTGGTCCCATCTTGGATGGAGAGAGGGTTTGGGCGCTGAAATTATGGTCACTCTCTATGGTATTGTCCTGCCTGATAGGGCAATGTCACTGTCCCTTGCCTCTGCCATTCATGAGCAGCCTTTAAAAATCTTTGAAAAAAACATGATCTCCAACAGATAAATCAACAACCTTCTACTATACTCCTACTCTCCTTGTGCCACTAAGTATGGAAATGAAGGTTGACCTTGCTTAGTGGCTTGAAAAAAAAAAAAAAGGAATCTGTGGCCCTATAGATGCTTTCATTCCCAGATGTATTGAAGCAGATGTAGGGGAACCTGGAATACCTAGCCATTTTTGAGATTTGGACAAAGGACAATCTTCACCTGCACATCAATAGTCTAGCGATGTGGATAGTATGACTAGCATTCCTTGAGTCAGTAGTGGACCATTCGTCAGTGCTGACCAGACTTTGTTGCGAGTTCTGTGTTGTTTTGTTCTCAGGAGCCACACCATTTTGGGAATTTACTTATTGATGGAATATATATATATATATATATATATATATATATATATATATATATATATATATATATATATATATATATTATGAAAACTGGCCAAAACCCAGACATAAATAAGGTGTCTGAGGCCTTTATCCTGCAGTCGACTAGAAACGGCTGCATTTGTTGTATACAGATATATATATATATATATATATATATATATATATATATATATATATATATATATATATATATATATATATATATATATATATATATATATATATATATATATTCTGTATAAAACAAATGCAGCCGTTTTTAGTCGACTGCAGGACAACTGCCTCAGGAACCTTATTCATTTCTGGGTTTTGGCCAGTTTTCATACCCACGCTGGCCAGTTGCAGATTGGTGATGGTGTGAGGCTTTTGCCTGATCGCTCACAGGCGTACATATGTAGCCTATGCATGTATGTATGTATATATGGTACAAAAAGTACTATGCCATACTTCCTAATATGCGGAAAATGTTCCGTAGTAATATAAGGTATTTGAAAGTGCATTTTTTGTAATATACACAGAGATCTTTATATCTTTCGTCCATCATTTGTGGACTTGTTCACTAAAATTATCAAAACATTTGTCAGGTAGTCTACTGATGTATGGAAAGAATGTACACTTCTAATACATAGCCGCACAATTGAAAACATATTTAAAATCAATATAGCTCAGTTTCCGGCTGTTGGGCCTTTGTCCTTTCCAGAATTCTTTAGAAATCTGGGCGGTATGTTGCGATGGTCGTCTCCAACTTGATGTTTCGGTAGTTTAGATTGTTGGTTAATGAGGATTTGTGGAGGATCCGACCATGAAAAGGTTGTACAGTTGGCTTCATTAATTCCGGTACAACAAAGTCTCCTTAGCTTCCCATGAAGTGTACTGGAATTAATGAAGCCAACTGTACGGTTGCCTTCATTAATTCCGCCAAACTGACGTCTGCCTAGCTTCCCATGAAGTGTACCAAAATTAATGAAGCCAACTGTACCACATATCAATGCACATACTTCTATAATTATAGATTTGGCTTCTCTTGTATATTTCTTCACTGGTGATGACATTTCTGTTATTCCTGTAATAACACCCGAAGTCTTAGTTAAAGCGATCACATCACCTTCAATTGTTCTTATTGACTTGTTACAGCGTTATAATTATGTCAACTTCTGCCTTTTTAGATTCAATTACATGGCTTTTCTCCCAAGTGTGTGGAGCTATGACGCTGTAATGTCCATACATAAAAGTTTATGTTTCCCTTAATAGCATATACGAATATGTTAGGAGTTTTCATTAACAGATCATTCATTTCAAGCGATGGGCGACTGTAGGTCGCTGTAATAGGCGAGGCTAGGCCTAGACTAGAGAAGTCTTCGGGCAGATCTGTCCTTCGCTTCGAAGGCGGATACATCAGGAAGTTATTGAGCCTTCTATGTGGGTTTATATAGTGATTTTTTATTATGCACAGTAACTAAATCTTTCGTCTGTTTATGGTAGAGTATATAATTATGTATGGCTATATTTATTTTTTTCTTTTTGCCGTGAGTTACTGCTTGCATGGTGCATAACGTATTGTAATGTGGATCTCCCCTACATATAATAAAGAACAAGTGTGACACACATACACACACACACACACACACACACACACATATATATATATATATATATATATATATATATATATATATATATATATATATATATATATATATATATATATATATATATATAGTATTGAATTAAAAGCTCAAGACAGAGACGACTAGCGAAATCTAACCGAGGCCCTTTGCGTCAGTAGGCGTAGGAGTTGATGATGATGATATATATATATATATATATATATATATATATATATATATATATATATATATATATATATATATATATATATATATATGTGTGTGTGTGTGTGTGTGTGTGTGTTTTCAGACTGGTGATTTCTGTGCCCAAGTTTCTAATCAAGACTCTCACTAGTCGACCCAACTGTGATTTGGTATATATAAAACTGAGACTATTATTCTTTAATGTGAGGATAATAGTCCCTCACTAATAAGGACTTGCTTAAAAATCAGAAGCTTGAAACTTGCAGCCACTCTTTTCAAGAGGAAAAAGACGTTGAGCGAAAAAGGCCGTAGCCTGTGTGACAACGGTAGGCCTAATGATAAAAAACAAGTATTTCGGGGTAAATTAAATGCTAGTAATGTAGAGCAAACAAAAATTAAACGGTGCCGGTTTAGTATGTGGCCTACCTTTTGAATATGGCCTACGAAATTGTATCTGTTTTAGTATGTGGCCTAACCTAACAAGCCAGGTAGGCCACATACTAAACCAGAATAAAAAAGGTAGTCCACATACTAAACCAGAATAAAAAAGGTAGTCCACATACTAAACCAGAATAAAAAAAGGTAGCTCACATACTAAACCAGAATAAAAAAAAGGTAGGCCACATACTAAACCAGAATAAAAAAGGTAGTCCACATACTAAACCAGAATAAAAAAGGTAGTCCACATACTAAACCAGAATAAAAAAAAGGTAGCTCACATACTAAACCAGAATAAAAAAAGGTAGCCCACATACTAAACCAGAATAAAAAAGGTAGTCCACATACTAAACCAGAATAAAAAAGGTAGTCCACATACTAAACCAGAATAAAAAAGGTAGCTCAAATACTAAACCAGAATAAAAAAAGGTAGCCCACATACTAAACCAGAATAAAAAAAAGGTAGGCCACATACTAGACCGGCACCAATTTAACAATATGTCCCTCGAGCAAAAGTTAGGTTGTGCTTATATCGAATAATTTCTTCAAATGATAAGCCAGAGCAATGCAAAGGTTCAGTAATAATAATAATAATAATAATAATAATGAGATACCAATGAAAGTTTAGAAAAAACACATCATATGTTTTTGTTAATAGCAAATCAGTCGATTATTGTCTATGGACTGCGGCTATTAATTTTAACTGCCAGCTTAAAGTACCTCATTACAGAATATGTTCTTTATCTTGGAAAAAAAAATAAAATGGAAATTGTATAAGCAAATTTTATGCCAATTTGCGTTTGACGGAGCTGCAATATAGTTCCCAAATTATTAAAAACGTGTAATTTTCTTTACAGATTTTTATATTGTTGAAATTACTTCATGTTTCAGTAGATCGGAATGGCTGTCTGCATTACAGTGAGAAGGTTTGTAATAATTTTTCATCAACATAAAAAGTGTCCCAGGTCATTCGATATCTTACAACTCGATAATTTCCTTTGTTTAAAAACAAAAAATATATCCCTTGCGAGGCATATGTTTTCCAGGTACAGCGGTTTTGACTTCCCAGGGCACAGAGCGATCGATCTTATGGCTGTGCAGCGCTGCCAGATGATTTTCCATCGACATCGCCACATTCGTTGTATTCATTTGATTTACTTTATTCATATTTCTAACTTAGTGGAAAGGAGGCCTTCAAGTTTCCTTATTTACGTGGTATATAAAGAATAAAAGAATAGGCCACGTAGATAATTTTCATTTCGATTTGCAGTACGACACTTTGCGTAGAAAATGTGCCATTGGGTTTGGTCGAGCTGTTGCCTTCAGTTGGGAAGTCAAGTTCCGAAAGTCGTATCGAGGTGATTACTCCTCAGTATTATTTTAAGATAAACTTATTTTCTGACTTAAAACCTGCAGGGCGAATATTTTAATTAAATTTTGTGCGTAAAAAGTGAATGATTATTTAAAAGAAAGCCCAAGAACCATGGCGTTATGAGGCAGATGAGCTCTCCTGGGACGGATGCTACAGGTGGCTTGAAGCAACATGTGAGTAAAGATATAACACATGGTAAACTTAACTTTTGCTTGTTATTATGTTACTTGAATTCGCATTTTTAACTTCTCGTTTTCTTATTATGTTTAACCAATCCTTCAATTTAGCGAATTACGACGGGAAATATTACAGGATTTGATTTAATTAACCTAAATGCCCATTTTGTTGTTTAGGTGTAGGATTATTCTTTGGTTTACTGCCATTAATCGTCATTTGTTCCGAAAAGGGACTAATACATACAAATGATATGCTCTCTCTCTCTCTCTCTCTCTCTCTCTCTCTCTCTCTCTCTCTCTCTCTCTCTCTCTCTCTCTCTCTCAAGAGAATTGGCGACTTGGAAATCCATGCAGACATTGTATATTTGTGAGTATAAGGACAAAGACCTAGTGGAGAACAGACTGTAGAGAGAGAGAGAGAGAGAGAGAGAGAGAGAGAGAGAGAGAGAGAGAGAGAGAGAGAGAGAAATTTACAGCCAATGATTTATGAATAGTGAAACAGGCTAGGCATACGCAACACACTGCATATATACGGTTAACATGGGGTGCAGAAACTAGGCCTAACTAGATTTTTGATTCAGAATATAGTAGGTAACCTCCTGGCAAATGTTTAGAATATTTCGATTCGATAATTAGCAATGCTACCTGACTTACGCAGACAATTCTGGAAAAGTCGGTCCACTAGATGTTGAGAAGTGTATGTATCCTAAGGAAAATATCAGCCTATCGATAAAAAGAAAAGGTCATGGATATAAAGGAATTTAATGGGTGAATATGAAAAAAAAGGAGTAAATGCAAATTACCGGGAAAGCTTTTGCAATATAAGAAAAAAATGAAAAAAAAAATAAATAAATAAACCGATGCTCTTCAACGGGATGTATTTTACGAGATGGAGATCAGCACACATGTTGAAATTTTGATTTTAGATTTTCATTATTGTTATTATTTTTTCTACCCGATCGCATTTTAACATCGGTAACAACATTACAATAGAAACTAGTTTGAACATCGGAAGTTCCACTGATTCAACTGCCAGATTAGGAAGATCATGTCACAATCTGGTCACAGGTGGAAATAAACTTCTAGAATGTTGAGCAGTATTGAATCTTACGATATAGAAAGCATGACGTAGGCTAGTATTAACCACATAACTAGTCCTATGTAAAGGATGGGAAGACCTAAATGCAAGGGATGGTCAGAATTATGCTAACGTAAGAGTTAATCCAAACCGCAAACATTTTCACTTGACATTATAAGAATAATTATAGTTTTTTTATGTGTTTTGTCAATCCATTGTTTATTTTTTTTCCCACCAACAATAATAATTTCATACTTCTCATTGACAAAATACTTGATGGAATATTACCCTTTAATTTATAATGTGAAAATAATCCATGAACAACGTAAGGAAAATTATTCATGTTTCGAAGATAATGGATAACTATAGGTTGAAGAAAGAATGTGCAAGTGTGATTCGGAAGTTTGTGTAGAAACTGGGAAGGAGATTTGGTTTGGAAGTTTGTGTAGAAACTGGGAAGGAGATTTGGTTTAGTAATTGTTCAGTGGCTTCTTTCCTCTTGGTAAAGGTAGAAGAGTCACTCAAGCTATGGTTTGCTGCTCTTCTAGGACACTCCAAAGTCAAACCATTGCTCTCTAGTCTTGGGTAGTGCCATAGCCTCTGTACCATGGTCTTCCACTCGTGGATTAGAGTTCTCTTGCTTGAGGGTGCGCTCGGACACGCTGTTCTATCATTTGCTTTCCTCATTTTTTAATTTTTCAAGTTTTTATAGCTTATAAGAGGAAGATCTAATTTAATGTTGTTACTGTTCTTAATATATATAATTTTGATTATTTATTACTTCTTTTGTAGCTTGTTTATTTCCTTGTTTCCTTTGCACACTGGGTTATTTTTTTTCTTGGAGCCCTTGGACTTATAGCATCTTGCTTTTCCAACTAGGATTATAGCTTAGCTTGTAATAATTGTAATGCTATTAGAATTATTCATGAATATCTAAATCGTGACAGTACGTTAGTACATGCAAGATAAATGCAGGTAAAGTTGAGAACAACACGAGTCTGCAGAGAACGTCGACGCCATGTTTCTAAGCCTTATGCGCAACAATACGAAACCATTAATACTGAGGAAATCGTTTTCGCTACGGGGTCTAACCTTTAATCAAGGTCTGTTGTCTTGTTCTTTTATGGGAAAAATGAATTAATGCTCTTGTATCTGTGAATGTATATACAAACCTTGCGGCCTATTAAAATCCTTATCCCTGATCTGGATATACATGCATTGCACAGTCATTAAGTTAGGTCTTTGTGCGTGTTGCCTAAGATTTTTTTTATATGTACAATTCTGATCAGCCTTTGCATTCAAATCTTCCTAGACTGTATCATGCTGTATGTATGTAATTTGTTTTAACAGTCGTGCCTTATCCATGATAAGATTTAACACCATAGATATCCTATAAATATCTATGATCAACATCATTGTAGAGGTTTATTGCAGCTGTTACCAGATTGTGGAATGATCTTCCCGATCTGGCGGTTGAATTGATGGAACTGTAGGAGTTCAAACCTGCTGAAAATACTTTAATGTTGCCGTGATTCTCGTTTGTTTATAGGCCTATGTGATTAATCTATTTTAAAGCTGTAACCTGTTCGTGTTGTTATTTTTCATAGTTTATTCCATACTCGTCTATTCCCTTTCCGTACTGGACTGCTTTTCCTATTTCAGGCTCGTAGTGTAACGTCGTACTTTTCCAACTAGGGTTGTATCTTGGCTAGTGATACTCGTAATGAACATTTCATTAAGAATATAATGTGATATTTCCGTGAGCCAAGGCATGCGCATGTACATTTACAGTATATTACTCTCTCTCTCTCTCTCTCTCTCTCTCTCTCTCTCTCTCTCTCTCTCTCTCTCTCTCTCTCTCTCTCTCTCTCTTTCTATTCAGTGCTCTTAAGTTAATCGAAATTGTTCGATTTTCGTTCGCAACATTGCTCTTTCCGTATATTCTTTGACCCCCTCGCCATTTTTGGCTTTATTTTTTATTTGACATTCTTATTTTGAATACACATCGTTCATGAAATGCCACATATCAGGTTAATAATTAGTCGCTTTTGAAAATGCACATAGGCACTTCGTCACTCATACTTGAACTAGGAGTGTGAAGTAATTGACGCTACACTCCTGGTTTGACTTTTGTTATCGTAAAAACCGGTTAGAGGCTCTATGATAATGATTGGACTCGTGTTATTTCGTTTTATGAGGGGACTCATAGACTGGATAAGCTTACGCCATTTGTTTATCAGGACCTGCGAGTAAAATAAACGATAAAACTTGGAAGCAGATATATTTTTTTAATCTGATCACTCACACTGAACATGGTTCGTACTTTCATCATTCAAAGCGTAATGTGAGCTCGTTATGGCGATAAAATGCCACATGTGTCTGTGTTTAATTTGTCTGTTTGTGCCGAAATTCTACCGTTATAATTCCGTGTTTAGAATGTTTGTCGTTGAGCCCTTGGTCAGGCTCTCTCACCAATGGCTTCTATACCAGATTATAGAATGAAGGATTCTTGATTCGGGTTTTGGTGCTGGTATGTAACTACTTAAAGACGCTCTCGTTTACTAACGTAGCTCTTGATTGTATGGAAACACTGATAATGATTAATCATTTGTATCTAACTGTTCAATTCTCCGCTGCTTTTAACACCCGGTTCAGCACATGGTCTAAAGTACGGTCTAGGGAAGTATCTCAATCGTGGTCTAAAGATTATTTCAGCTGTAGTAGACGCTGAAGTTGAATTCAGGGAAGGCAATATCGCAGCTTCAAGAGCTGTAGTTATTTTTTTTTAATCATGTTGTGAATGTGAATGGTTTTTTGGAAAATACGGAATTTGAGAAATATATTTGCAATGACCTTCATGAGCTATATGTCGAAGTTTTAAGTTCTTGCTGAATATCAGTGGCAAAATGATATTCAGCAAGAACTGTGCGATAGTTTCAAGAGCTAGTTTTGGGCACAAATGTCATTTATCGCATAATGAAGTAAAACTTGTTACATGACATTTCATGGGTCCTGTGATTAGAGTCAATATTAATTTACCCGCATTTCTGAAGTGCATAAGAGCTTATGTTCATCGAAAGGGATTGATAAGTTTTATTTTGCAAAATTTGGTCTATCATTAGGAATTTTCTTGTGTCTTGAATTCAGTTTAAAAAAAGGAAGACCGCATTTGTCATCACCTTTGCTATAAGTGATTCTAGTAATTAGTATTAAAATGTGATAACTAAATGTAAATATCTTCACGGTTTCACAGTTTCTCTATGTGCCATGTTTCTCAAACATCTATTTTATGACTCCGTGGCTCTAGGCTACATGCGTTTATTTACTTTGCTTGTTTGTTCACATATTTATTCCTTTATATATAAAGTTTTTGTTTAATCAGTTGGAGTGTTATACTTCCCTCATATTGCGTTGTATTCTCTGTCTAGCTTTATTCCTCTATGTACGAAGTTTCTGTTTATTCAGTTGTAGAGTTATTTCTCTCATATTGCATTGTATTATCTGTCTAGCTTTATTACTCTATGCACGAAGTTTCTGTTTATTCAGTAGTAGCGCCATTCCTCTCTCATATTGCGTTCTATTCTCTGTCTAGCCAGGAAGGTGTATGGTCGTTTGACTTGTCCCATAAGAACATTTCATATTCCGGAAAGCCCGCAGAAGTAATTTCCCATTTTCATGAATTCCAAGTATGCACGATACTGATATGACCACTTTAATAATTTGGCATTGGCCGATTTACATCCAATCGCTTTCCTCTATCCCTCCTATCCCTTTTCGTGTGATTAGGTCAGGCTGGATTGAACTGGAATTTATCGAGAAATATTTTTGAAGTTAGTTATTGCTGTGCATTATTTTAATTTTTCTCGATTGTGCCTACAACAAAATATTCCTGAATGCATGTAGACTTGATCTCACACAATGGTAAGAATAGTTTAGAATCAGTAAGCTTGGTATTATATATGGGATGCTTTCATAGAATTTGAGAAATTTGGTTTTTGTATTTCTTTTTTTTTTACGTAGGATTAATATTCTTTTTCATGTAGTAGGGGTTCCAAAAAAGGGTTTTCAATCTATAAGGGATGGTAAATTGAATAATATGGGTGGTTTAACGTTAAGCGTTTGAACGCAATTATTTTATGAGTAATATTTCAATTTCCTTACTCTTTTTGTGGAAGCATGATCTTTCCCACAACCGTTATACTTACATTAAAGGGTCGGTTGCCTGATGCCCTCCCCAATGCCTTCTATCTTAGGTATCCTCTTCCACCAAACCTTTTCTCTTAATATCATCCTTCACCTTATCTCACCATTTAATTCTCTCAGTCTCGATATCCCCTATCCCAATAGATTCCTCCGAAGCCATCTTCTCTCCCTCCCCACCATCCATTCTCAACATGTTCCCGCACCATCTCAGTTGTGATAGTTATCACCTCTGCAATCTTTACTACGCCTGCCATTCTAATTATTTCATAATTTTCTATTCTTTTAAGTCTTGATACTCCCATAACCCACCCCAGCGTATGAGCGTGATATTTAAGTATAATATTTTAATTTTTTGCGAGTACACAATATACTGTATCCCCCGTGACTCAAACTTCAAGGGGACCCCCCCCCCCCCCCGTTAGTCACGCCCCTTACATGTTGCATATCAGAATAGTCAATTGTTCTTTGGCACCTTTAAAGATCTTCTAATGAATTGTTTAAAAATCCTGGTTAGGTCTACTGACTTTGTTCTTTGGACAAAAGCGTTATTAGATTTCAAGAGCAAACCGTAATACCTTAATTAGAATGTCTTTGAAGGTATTTGTTCATTCGATTTACATCACACATTGGATTTTCCAGGACGGTACTTTTAGTATGACTTGTTTTGTTTTGCGTTCCTATAGCAACACCCATCCCATCTTTTAATTATACCTCTGCAGCATAGTGGTTTAAAGAGGTAAATCTTGAAGCTGAACTGCTATTCTATCTTATTTCTCTTATTCTTGTCTTTTGTTAAAAGTTTTTATAGTTTATATAGGAGATATTTATTTTAATGTTGTTATTCTTCTTAAAATATTTTATTTTGATTTTTTCCTTTCCTCACTGGGCTATTTTCCCTGTTGGAACACCTGGGCTTATAGCATCCTGCTTTTCCAACTATAGGGGTGTAGCTTAGCTAGTAATAATATTAATTATGTATGTATGGATAGATAGATAGATAGGTAAATAGATAGATAGTTAGATAGATAGATTTATTATTCATACCTAATTTTCATTTTACCACAGTAATAATAATATATTTGGGGTGTAAAATCTTTGAATAACTACTGCCAATAGAGACACCGGGAATAGGAAGGCTGTTTGGGAAGTCAATGATATATTTGGTATATATATATATATATATATATATATATATATATATATATATATATATATATATATATATATATATATATATATATATATATATATATTTATATATATATGCATGACTGCAGTTAGTTTATCTTGCAGGTTTCGTTGAACGAAAGGCAACTGCTTACTTATACTATCTTAAATTAGGTCCTTTTCCAGTTTCCTATAGATAGCCTACTCTTCACTTCTGGATTCGAAGTGTTTAAGATGATAAAAGATAACCATCTTGAAATTATTCCTTATATTTTTCTATGCTTTACAGCAAGCTTTTGGACTACTACGTCTATAATCATGATTATAACTAGAAATGAGATTTTGTGTGGCGTTTACTGCTTTGTTTACAAAATATTGAAATATTTTGGCTAATGATAAGCCAGTTAGTTACACAAAGAAAATAACTATTTATACATCATAAGATAATGAAATGACTTTGTGATGATATATGACAGTGTTTCAGAGGAAGAAAAAGAGCATAACACGTATGAATAACCGCGAGGCCGCTAGGCATTAGTACAATGCTCTCTCTCTCTCTCTCTCTCTCTCTCTCTCTCTCTCTCTCTCTCTCTCATACGTTTTAATTAACTGTGGTTATCACCATCGTTATTATTTATACTAGGAAAGTATTGATTCTGCATTTTCCTTTTTTACCTTTGTTCTTAGTTTCGTTGGGTAAAGTAGGCTTAGTGTTAACACGGTCTGTTACCAAGGTTACCAGAGTTCTAGTTCCCTTCTTCTCTTTGTTAATTTTATTATTCCATTTGCTTTTCACAAAGCTTCTTTATAGGTGTCTTTAAGGGTATTGCGTTTATTTGCTAATTAGCATAGTATCAAAGGATTCTGGATTCTGTTTTTTGTTTTATCGATGGACGTTTTTATTTATTTTGATTGGTGCTTTTAAACCATCTTGTTTATGATTTTGAATATTCTCTACCCTTAAAGTTGATAAGGTAGACGAAAAAAAGATGTACAATAGTGATATAAGAAATAACTTCACCAATAGAAATAATGAAACCTATGAGCCGGTACCAAACGTAACAGTAGGAGAGGTAAAGAAAGCACGAAAAGAGGCAATGCAGTATGAGAAGATGACCTAACAATTGAGGAGATTTCATAACTGTAAAATGGCTGAACTATACATCAAATCCCATCAAGAATACTCTATACTTATAGCTTGGAAAACCTTTATTATTATTAGAATTCACAAAAAAGGGAGACACAAAAGACCTGAAAAATTACCGCCCAATAAGTTTATTCTCCGTAATATATATAAAATATTTACAAAGATCACATAAAGCCGAATAGAAAGACATCTAGACTTTAATCAACCAAGAGAGCAGGCAGACTTTAGAAGTGGTTATTCAACAGCTGACCATATCCATGTAATTAACAAACTAATGGAAAAATTAAGTGTGTGACAAACCACTATGTATGGCATTTATAGACTATGAGAAAGCATTTGATTTTGTCAAAACATCAGTAGTAATGAAAGCCCTTAAAAAACAAGGAATAGAAGAATCTTATGATAGAACACTTGAAGATATCTTTACAAGAAGTACAGCAATCCTAAAACTGCATAAAGATAGGGAGAGAATTCTGATTGAAAAAGAAGTTAGAAAGGGAGACTCCATCTCTCCTAAATAATTCACACCATGTCTAGAAAATTTTTAGAATTTAGGTTGGGAAAATGTAAGAATTTATATTGATGTGGAATACCTTAACAACTTAAGAGTTACAGGTAGCATGGTTATGTTTAGTGAATCATTGGAGGAATTACAAAAGAAGATAGAAGATTTGAATAGAGAACGCAGAAATGTAGGACTGAAAAATGAATATGAGTAAAACTAAGATAATGTTCTATTAAAATGTAGAGACAGCAAATAAGTTTTTGACGAGCGTCTGGGGATTGCTAATGAATATATGTACTTAGAAAAGACATTAAGTGTTTCCCCAGGACACGAGACCGAAATTAAAGGAAGGATAAGCATGGGATGGGGAGAATTTGGTAAACAAAATAAAATGATGAAAAGTAAAATGTCACTTTCTCTGAAAGGAAAAGTATTTAATGAGTTGGTCCTACTAGTATTATCTTATGTGTCAGAAGCTTGGAGACTTACTAAAGCCTTAAAACATAAGCTAGTTACAACTCAAGGAGTTATGGAAAGAAAATACTGAGAATAATACGAAGAGACAGAAAAAGTGCAACATGGATAAGAGAGCTAACTAAAGTAGAGATATTTCAACAACTTGTAAGAAAAAGATATGGACATGGGCAGGACATGTAATGAGAATGACAGACAATAGGTAGACATTAAGAATATCTGATTGGGTCCATAGAGACTGTAAAAGAAGCAGAGGGAGAAAGAGAAGACGATGGATAGACGAACTGAGGAAATTTGCGGGCGTGGACTGACACAGAAAGACCATAAACAGATCCAAGTGGGAGGACATGTCTGGGGTCTTAGATTTGCAGTGGACTAGTAACGGCTGATATATATATGTGTGTGTATATACAGGTATATATATATATATATATATATATGTATATATATATATATATATATATGTATATAAATTATATATATCATCATCATCTCATGCTACTACGCCTATTGACGCAAAGGGCTGGGTTAGATTTCACCAGTTGTCTCTTATCTTGAACTTTTAAATCAATACTTCTCCATTCATCATCGCCTACTTGACGTTTCCTAGTCCTCAGCCATGTAGGCCTGGGTCTTCCAACTCTTCTAGTGCCTCGTAGAGCCCAGTTGGAAGTTTATAAGTTTATATGGAGCTCAGTTGAAAGTTTGCACACACACACACACACATATATATATATATATATATATACACACACACACACACACATATATATATATATATATATATATGTATGTATATATGTATATGCGTGTATAGCTTCAACACTCATATATGCGTACTATTAACATCAGGCTGTGCACTCGTGTATACTTTTTATTATTTCTTCATTGCCGGAAAGCAAAAGATGAAAATTATTTTTAGCCGATTTCCTTTTGGTAAGGTTTGGATCTTATTTCAGGAGAGTAGTCCGGATGCCAGATTACGCGTCTTTCAGCACGAAATCCCCTTCGCTTGCATTTAAGCAAAGGTCTCGGGCCCTTTCATCTAAGTGGCCTTCGTAGAGATTTCAGAGTAAAAGGGATGAAAAACACGAGTGCTGGAAATGTTAGGGGAAATACGATTTATATTTATTCGTTGGGGATTGGATTTTATATCGAGAAGTAATTGGCTGTTAATGGAAAAAGGAAATGTAATACGTATAAACTAATAGAATGAAAAATAAAATCAATTTCGTTCTTAGATTGGAAGTACTAAGGTTCGTAGAGTACATAGAGTATGGGTATAAAAGTAACTTACGTATTTGCAATTCGTTTGAGCAATTTGGTGTTGTTTATATTATAGTTTGTAATTGAGAATATGATTTCTTAGTATTTACTGTAATTAAGTGTTTTCTCCCTTCTCTCATTACTTTCAGATTTTCCCATTTGTTTATGGAGTCTTTGTTTCTAGTCAGCCTTCTCCATATTCCTCAGTCCTGTATATCTTGTTCTCTTGAAAATGTAGTTACAAGAATATCGCCATACGAAGAGCGTTATCCGAATGTAATTCTGCATACTCTTTGCTTACAATATCGTTTGTTTAGAAGTAAAGCAATATTTTTCCCGAAACATTACTGAAGAAAGATAGTTCAATGTTGATTGCACATCGGGAAGCAATCCCTTTGGATTTTAATTACCTTTGCGATGTGATACTTAGAATATTTCACCCAAACGTCTTGATGTTGATTACTGACGTGTTCAAGGTGATATGAGTCTAGATCGTATATAAATTATTTTCAGTGAGATGATTGTATTTAAATCACATTGCCTTTTACAATATTAAATGTGACTTCTCATGAATTGTGCTTTGAATGGCAGTGATGAGTTTGTTACAGGAAACATCGCAATTTTATCCCACGACAAAGCATGTCAATGTGTTCGTTATACGGTTTTGGCCTTTTCTGCAGGCACGTTTTATTTTAATAACTTTTATTTATACAAACGTGTATTTATTATGAGAAACGTTTAATCGTCTAACTGGTATTTCTTCACATCTTGTTTTGGTGCATTAAAGGGCTGAGGGGTATTTGTTTAATATATATATATATATATATATATATTATGTATATACTTATATGTATAGTTTATACACAGACATATATATATATATATATATATATGGATGGATGTGTGTGTGTGTGTGTGTCATAGCTACGGAATGAAAAGTGAAAAGAGTAAAGTGAAGTTAGTATTTTCGTCTTATTGGTGACTTGGTGACACTGTGAGTCCAATCAAGTCTTCTCACTTTTCCTGTCGTGGATATACATATTTTATGCTCATCACGCGTCAGCAGTCGTGGTTTCAACAGACATACTGTATATATATATATATATATGCATATAGGTAAGTATATATATATATATATATATTGTATATATATATATATATATATATATTGTATATATATATATATATATATTGTATATATATATATATATATATTGTATATATATATATATATATATATTGTGTATATATATATATATATATATACTGTATATATATATTAGAGTACATATCTTTGCACATGATGGAAAATAGACTTAAATTGCCCGAAATTGCAAAGCAAAACGCTGAACAGAAACACGATGGATAAACACACAGCAATATCTCGGGAGAAAACACAAATATTGTCATGTCAGCTTGAGCACTAATGGTTTAGATACATAACCTGTTGCATTTACCTGAGCAGCCTAAGCAAACGCTGTCTATATTCTCATGCTAAGAACATAAAATCTTAGTGTGTGGTTTATTAGATATTGTCGCTCAGTGATTTGTGGTAGGGAAAATTCTGGGTTGGCATTGACCTCGGTGTAAGATGACAGTCTTATTAATATGCTGTTTTTCTAGAGGATTGACGATATGCGTTGATCTTGCTCTCTTTTGATTATTATTATTATTATTATTATTATTATTATTATTATTATTATTATTATTATTACCAGCTAAGCTACAACCCTAGTTGGAAAAGCAGGATGCTATAAGCCCAGGGCCCCCCAAAAGGGAAAATAGGCCCGTGAGGAAAGGAAACAAGGAAAAAGTAAATATTTTATAAACAGCAACAACATAAAAGTAAATATTTCCTATGTAAACTATAAACACTTTAATAAAACAAGAGGAAGAGAGATAAGATAGAATAGTGTGCTCAAGTATACCCTCCCTTTTAAGAATAAAAACAATTTTAGGTTTATAATTGCATGCTGATCGATATGAAATTAGCAATTGATTTTTGTTGTTTTATACACTCGAGGCCTCTAAAATATATTGGGATTTCTATGAAGCGTTCTGGATGAGTATATGTTTCACTGAATCTAGTTTATATACGATCTATACTCAAATTACTTTGAACACCTGAGGATTTTAGTTTATATACGATCTATACTCAAATTACTTTGAACACCTGAGCATTTTAGTTTATATACGATCTATACTCAAATTACTTTGAACACCTGAGCATTTTAGTTTATATACGATCTATACTCAAATTACTTTGAACACCTGAGCATTTTAGTTTATATACGATCTATACTCAAATTACTTTGAACACCTGAGCATTTTAGTTTATATACGATCTATACTCAAATTACTTTGAACACCTGAGGATTTTAGTTTATATACGATCTATACTCAAATTACTTTGAACACCTGAGGATTGTTATAGAATGTCTTGAACAATATCAAGACGTTTAGGTGGAATACATAATTTTAAGTATTTTATTGCAAAGGTAATTAAAATCCAAAGGTATTGCTTGCTGCAAGTGTGAAAAACAACAATGGTCGAATTAATAACTATCTTTCATTCATCAGTAATTGCTTCATTCTTAAGCAGACGACAGTGTAAACAAGCTATGTGCAGCACTGCATTCTTAAGAATGTTCTTCGTTTGGATATATATATATATATATATATATATTTATATATATATATATATATATATATAATATATATATATATATATATATATATATTTAAATATATATATATGAAGCAATTGATACACATTAATTCATCATTTCAAGTTAGATCTAACGCTGCAATAATGATATAATGTAATTAAAAAGAATTTTACCATTTTAGATCAAAGCGAATCAATTTATTTTATTCATGTTTTTAGCTTTGATGATGGGATACATGATTTCCCGAGAGCATGGTATTCTCCTTAAATGTAATTTAAAATGCTGAAGTTTTTGCTTTTGTTTGACTTCCTTGTATATATATATATATATATATATATAAAATGCTATGAATATACATATAATTCTAAACATATACAGCTTTTGTTCACATGCCTTCTTACACACACACACACACACACACATATATATATATATATATATAAATATTATGTATATATGTATATATATATATATATATATATTATGTATATATATGTGTATATATATTATATATATGTATATATATACACGTATATATATATATATATATACACGTATATATATATATATATATATACACGTATATATATATATATATATATAGACACAGACATACACACACGCACCCAAGTGACGTGGCATAATTATGCAAATGTATATCTATTTTACATATTAAGCTTTACCCCAAGTATGTAAGCTATATACCAAATCTGTGTGAAACAGACTTATAATTTGAAAGTTACAATGAAATGTACATATTTTGAGTTATGAACAAATTAATATGGTCATTGCAGCCTTGTTTACATGCGGATTAGCATGTAATTAACTAATTTCCTCTGCAAACGTACGTAGATGATATAGGCAAACTATGACTAATAATCATCATGTCGTTCTGGAGATGCTACTCTTTAGGGTTTCAACAAAATCCAGTGTTAGAATTACGTAATCAAACTTTTCTTACAGTATATTCCAGGTATGCTGGTAGCATATTGGGAAGTTATAGCAAATTTCATCCATCCCGTTTGTTTTTGAATCCCCGGAAACATTAGGCTCCTTGAAGCCCCCATTACAGTCAATCTTGAGTGCAGGGAATAAACTGGACACTCAAAATAGAATGTACGGGCTTTACTCTTCAGGGAAAGGATTAAGCCTAAAACCATGACAATTCATAGCTATTGCCTTCACTTGTTTGGCCATTGAGGGCAAGGGATAGGTTATACGATGCCAACATTCAGAGGAACAATGATACTGTTATGGTTTCCTTAGCATTTCACCTTCCCAAACAGCCTTGTTTGTCCATTAGTAGCTCTGAGTGCGTCGTTTGGATATCTACATTTACAGCCTAAGCTCGGCTTTTGGATTAATTTGCTGTAGCCTAACGTATTAATATCTCTATATTGCCTTGTACTAGCAGCTCTGACAAATGGTAAAGGTTATCTCTCAGTCAGCCAGGGACTATGATCAATCATTGTGGGTCATTCCATCTTTTTGTGGAGATTGTATTCTGTGGAAAATTCCAAAGTGTTTGTTTGGTCGTATGTGTATTCTTAGCTATGCGGCAAATGCTTATTTGTGTTTTTCTAAGTAAATTTTGATTCTGGTTTAAATGAAGATGATTTACAGTCCGATTGATTGAAGGGAAATTTAAGTAGGGATTTATTATATGAACTTAATCTACGGAATATCAAAATATGAATAGTCTTTTTGATATACGCTGTTTAATTCTTTTTATATAGAATTTTCATATAGATTCTTTATTGGTTGAATTTCATGACACACTGTAGCTTCCCTGAAGGGCATGCTTCTAGTTTATTTGAGAATGATGTATCAGGATTAAATGTCATTTATTAAGGTATGAGGAATTTATTTACTCTTCTTTGGTTTCAGCGTTTACAAATTTCCTATGGACCATTTTGAAAACATGACCTCAATACCGTTGAAATCTTTTCAAATAGGCAGCACTGGAAGGGTGTTGCATTGTAATCATGTCAGGGGAAAAGTAGTTGAAAAAATGCTTGAGTTGAGACCTTCCCGAGGAAGGTAGAGCTGAAGAAATATTTTGAAAAGGGGTCACGTTAACTCATTCACTGGAAAAGGGTCCTTTATGTGAAATCTTTCAATAAAATTATCACGTGGTAAAATATTTTGAAGTGTGCACATATGTGTATTTTAAAAAGTATTTATGTGTAGCAAAGACTAAAGGCATTTATAAGTTTGATATTTATTAAAAAGTCTCGTTACTGTAAATTTTAATTTTTCCAATCTAAGGTTATTTATTTATAAGATTGATATTTATTTCAAAGTCTAGTTAGGGTAAATTTTTATTTTTTCAATCTCAGGTTATTTATTTATAAGATTGATATTTATTACAAAGTATGTTTAGTGTAAATTTTAATTTTTCCAATCTAAGGTTATTTATTTATAAGATTGATATTTATTACAAAGTCTAGTTAGTGTAAATTTTTATTTTTCCACTCAAGGGTTATTTGTTTATAAGTTTGATATTTATTACAAAGTATAAGTGTAAATTTTTACTGTTCCAATCTAAGGTTATTTATTTTAGAAAGTTTATTAGCATTATGAATTTAGTTTAAAATTATGTATTTAGTGTTTTTAATTTAATGAAATAAGACACTAATTTGGAAAGATTTAAAATTTTTGTTTTGTATGATTTTATAAACAGGTCAGGGTTCTTGACTGAACACTGCATCACACACACACACACACACACATATATATATATATATATATATTAGTTTAATGATATTTTTGCAGTGGTTTCACCGTTAATATTTGATAATGGTGGCAAAAATATACAACATCAAATGGAGAAGATGAAGAAAGATAAGCCTTTTTTGATACAATCATTTTCATGTACGATAATAAAATTTTCATATTAATTCAAAAATTCCCCCGATATTGGAAGCATCCCTTGTCGGCCAGTAAAGGGTGACATTGATTTCACATTGAAATGTTAGAGAGGTTTTTAAGAGTCATTTTTCCCACGGCAGTATTTTTTTTTTACTGATATTCTCTTTGAGGGAGATTTTGAGTTCATTTCGGAATTTGAAAAAAAAGTGTCTCTTCGAATGTCATCAGTCATCCAGTGATGCAAGAGCTCTGGGTGAATTACCTATTCTGCTTACATGTTTCTAGCTTTTAAATATTTAAAGGCCTTTCATGAATGGCAGAGGCAAGGGACAGTGATATTGCCCTATTAAGCAGGACAATGC
>NC_090747.1:93147614-93160114 GCF_036898095.1 Palaemon carinicauda | reverse complement strand
GGACAGTTTCTTTATATAGAGAGATTCTAAGAGAAGGAGCGAAAGGCAATCGGATGTTTGGGAAAGAATTTCGAAATGGTTGATTGTATATGAGTTTTACATGAGTTTGAATGATTTCTTATAGAGGAAAAATTCTTGGGATTTTAATACGGAACCAGTGCGATGACTGACACCCCTATGGGAATCGATGCGGACCTTCAGTAATCGTCGGGTAGACCCGATATAGTTTCCAAAATTACATTTTGGACAAGTATACTTGTAAACAACGAAGGACCGCATCAACTCTGGGAGGGTGTCTTTGAACCTGAAAAGTTTGCCAATATTTAAAGGGTTTTTTAATATAAACTTAAAATTCACATATGGGTACAGAGTGCTGAGGGCTGTGGTGAGCTCGTTTCTGAAAAGAGCATTTTTAACATAAGGCAATGATACATAAATTAGTTTTTTGGGAACTTCAGGACATTTATATTTAGGCTGAAAAATACCATTAAGAAATTTATTAACAATTTTGTCATAGAGGTGTGAAGGATAACAATTGTATGTAAAATATGTTTTTAAAAATGAAATTTCTTTATGAAAATTATGCCAGTCCGAACATAAGGAATATGCTCTAAATAAAAGGGTTTGAATAGAGTTAATCTTGAATGATTTCGAACAACTGCTAAAAAAATTAAGACCCAAACCAGTGTATGTCTCTTTTCTAAAAATACCTGTAAGAAATCTCTATTTGAACGTGAAATGTTTATGTCAAGGAATGGCAACTGGTTATCTTTTTCTATTTCCATGGTAAACTTAATGTTTGGGTGAATTCTATTTACATATTCTAAATAGAATTCACCCAAACATTAAGTTTACCATGGAAATAGAAAAAGATAACCAGTTGCCATTCCTTGACATAAACATTTCACGTTCAAATAGAGGATTTCTTACAGGTATTTTTAGAAAAGAGACATACACTGGTTTGGGTCTTAATTTTTTTAGCAGTTGTTCGAAATCATTCAAGATTAACTCTATTCAAACCCTTTTATTTAGAGCATATTCCTTATGTTCGGACTGGCATAATTTTCATAAAGAAATTTCATTTTTAAAAACATATTTTACATACAATTGTTATCCTTCACACCTCTATGACAAAATTGTTAATAAATTTCTTAATGGTATTTTTCAGCCTAAATATAAATGTCCTGAAGTTCCCAAAAAACTAATTTATGTATCATTGCCTTATGTTAAAAATGCTCTTTTCAGAAACGAGCTCACCACAGCCCTCAGCACTCTGTACCCATATGTGAATTTTAAGTTTATATTAATAAACCTTTAAATATTGGCAAACTTTTCAGGTTCAAAGACACCCTCCCAGAGTTGATGCGGTCCTTCGTTGTTTACAAGTATACTTGTCCAAAATGTAATTTTGGAAACTATATCGGGGTCTACCCGACGATTACTGAAGGTCCGCATCGATTCCCATAGGGGTGTCAGTCCATCGCACTGGTTCCGTATTAAAATCCCAAGAATTTTCCTCTATAAGAAATCATTCAAACTCATGTAAAACTCATATACAATACAACCATTTCGAAATTCTTTCCCAAACATCCGATTGCCTTTCGCTCCTTCTCTTAGAATCTCTCTATATAAAGAAACTGTCCCCTTCCTTAAATAATCAAACCACCTCCACACCATTACATATTGCCTAACTACCATTACCTATCATCCCTTGTTGATCTATTTTTTGTTCGTAGTTAAAGCATTTTCTTCAAGAATTTTCTCAAATATTCCTATAGTTTTCAGCCACATCTCTTGACAGTAAGTTCGACCATTCATTTACATATATGTATTTTTTATTCCATTTTGACCACAAGTGTTTTTATCATCATAATTGTAAAGGACCTCTGTTAGCCACATGTTTTTATATACCGTCTAGGTTCCTGTATTTTGATTCTTTTAACCGTTTTTTAATATTTTTTATACCAAAGCAATTTTAAGCAAAAATGTATGATTAATTTCTAATGTAAACATAATTTCATGTTTTATGTAGCCCTGATGATGGGAATGGATTCCCGAAACGTTGGTGTTGAATAAATATGTAAGATGATCCGAAGTCTTCTTGCTGTCCTCTTCATCCTTAAACTAAAGCTTGCCAGAAGCGAAAAATGTTACTAGTTATATATATATATATATATATCTATACTGTATATAGCAATAGAAAAAATGTGCGTATTGTATGTACAGTACATGAGCAAAAATAAACAGCTCTTCTAGGACAAGGACACTCCAAAATCAAACCATTGCTCTCTGGTCTTGGGTAGTGCCATAGCCTCTGTACTATGGTCTTCTGCTGTCTTGGTTTCGAGGGTCTCTTGCTTGAGGATACACTCAGGCACACTATTCTATCTAATTTCTCTTCCTCTTGTTTTGTTAAAGTTTTTATTGTTTAGTTAGGGAATAATTATTTTAATGTTGTTACTTTTCTTAAGATAATTTATTTTTCCTGGTTTCCTTTCCTCACTGGGCTATTTTCCTCGCTGCGGCCCCTAGGCTTATAGCATCCTGCTTTTCCAACTAGGGTTGTAGCTTATCAATTGATAATAATAATAATATTTAGCTCATATGTTTCGACTTCTTTTACAGCCTCTGGTGGCATGATTTACAGATTGCATTCATTTGAAGAGACTGAAGTTCGATTCCATATATAGAAATGATAAATCACCTGAGCCTGCACCGACGCAGGTGTTTTCATTATTTCTATTGGCAAAGTTATTCCTTTTATCACTATTGTAAAGCATTGTATAAAAAACCCCTTTGCAATATTTATCATTCCACCTCCATTGTTGATATTTCTATTTTCATCCTTTAAAGCAAATATCCATTGGCGTCCTATTCCAAGTTTTCTTTTCACCAATATGATGCTTCTTGTTTTAGTGTTCCCTCAATTTCCACTAATACGATGCTTCTTGTTTTAGTGTTCCCTCAATTTCCACTAATACGATGCTTCTTGTTTTAGTGTTCCCTCAATTTCCACCAATACGATGCTTCTTGTTTTAGTGTTCCCTCAATTTCCACAATACGATGCTTCTTGTTTTAGTGTTCCCTCAATTTCCACCAATACGATGCTTCTTGTTTTAGTGTTCCCTCAATTTCCACTAATACGATGCTTCTTGTTTTAGTGTTCCCTCAATTTCCCACCAATACGATGCTTCTTGTTTTAGTGTTCCCTCAATTTCCACCAATACGATGCTTCTCGTTTTAGTGTTCCCTCAATTTCCACTAATACGATGCTTCTTGTTTTAGTGTTCCCTCAATTTCCACCAATACGATGCTTCTCGTTTTAGTGTTCCCTCAATTTCCACCAATACGATGCTTCTTGTTTTAGTGTTCCCTCAATTTCCACTAATACGATGCTTCTTGTTTTAGTGTTCCCTCAATTTCCACTAATACGATGCTTCTTGTTTTAGTGTTCCCTCAATTTCCACTAATACGATGCTTCTTGTTTTAGTGTTCCCTCAATTTCCACCAATACGATGCTTCTTGTTTTAGTGTTCCCTCAATTTCCACCAATACGATGCTTCTTGTTTTAGTGTTCCCTCAATTTCCACTAATACGATGCTTCTTGTTTTAGTGTTCCCTCAATTTCCACCAATACGATGCTTCTTGTTTTAGTGTTCCCTCAATATCCACCAATACGATGCTTCTTGTTTTAGTGTTCCCTCAATTTCCACTAATACGATGCTTCTTGTTTTAGTGTTCCCTCAATTTCCCACTAATACGATGCTTCTTGTTTTAGTGTTCCCTCAATTTCCACCAATACGATGCTTCTTGTTTTAGTGTTCCCTCAATTTCCACCAATACGATGCTTCTCGTTTTAGTGTTCCCTCAATATCCACTAATACGATGCTTCTCGTTTTAGTGTTCCCTCAATTTCCACCAATACGATGCTTCTTGTTTTAGTGTTCCCTCAATGTCCACCAATACGATGCTTCTTGTTTTAGTTTTCCATCAATTTTTATCTGGGAGTGATTTCGGAATATCTGGGGGTTCTAGTTTGCTTGTTGGTTTGGATAGTATGTATGTATGTGTGTACATATGCATGACAATTTTGTCACCAACGCTCATTATTGTAATATTTTCAAATAATTCAGAAATGTCGAATTCACATTACCACTGGATCGCAGACCCAAACGGAAATTCCTTTAAACACACGCACGCACATACACACATTTATATATATATATATATATATATACACACATATATATATACATACACACATTATATATATATATATATATATATACACACATATATATATACATACACACATTATATATATATATATATAAGGCTATCGTGCATCACTGGGCTTCTGATGAAAGTCACATAATTTTTTAAAAGATTAAACAAAATTATAAACAACCACCGACAAGTAATAGTCCATGGGTAATAAAGGAAATAATTCATGATAATCCGGTGATAAACTGAAAACCTGCTGAAGACAAAGTACTAAGGAGATTGTAAACTTTGATATATATACAAAACCTGTATGAAATTATAGATATTAATTTCCAGGAAGATAAATATCGGCAGTTCTTTAAATTATGAAAAGGCCGATCTTAGAATGGCTAAGGCTTACGTTGAAAATGCCACCGTTTGTTTGATTTTATAAAACAAAATACAGTACTATTTATATATGATATTGTTGCTGTATAGAACTCTGGGTTTTAAATCTTTCTAGTTCGTAGGGGTGATCAAGAAATTTCAAATGTACAAATACAAGTTTTCATAGTTTTTTTTTTTTTTTTTTTTTTTTTAAGAATATATATATACTGATCGGTGACTATGCTAGTGATTATTCAATTCGCCCTTTTGACAATTTTGTCAGTTTCAGATTTTTTAACGCAGGGAAATGGTCTAGACCCTTCTTTCTGGAATTCTATCGTATTAACAAAATTTTAATTTCACTCCTACATTACAAGTTTGACAAAAATGGTAGATGGTTTGGTAATGCTCTCTTCGCACTCCCCATGAGAGATTAGTTCACCAAACGTTCAGCTGGGCTCCACAAGGCATTAGAAGAATTGGAAGACCCAGGCCTACATGGCTAAGGACTATGAAACATGAAAGTAGATGATGATGAATGGAGAAGTATTGAATTAAAAGCTCAAGACAGAGACGGCTGGCGAAATCTAACCGAGGCCCTTTGCGTCAATAGGCGTAGGAGGAGATGATGATTACAAGTTTTAAGACATTAACGATGGTGACCTTGAAATAGTGAATTTTTTTTTTTCTGGGATTCTCAGATTTAGTTAAGAATTTCATGTGCTGTCGGGAACATTATTCGGAGAATATATCATTTCCCAGCTCTTCACATTAAAATGAGTGAAATCTAAATGTCTAGTAAAACGTTAAAGAATTTTAGTAATCTCTAAAAGCAATTCATCATGAGGTAACTTTAGAATAGTATTTACTTGGAATTTAGTTTAATATCTGCTTGATTTGTTTTCTAAATTGTCCACGTTATAATCTTGAAAGTCTTGGGTATTTTAAGGAAACAATTCAAGTAGCATTTATTTCATTTTGATGAAATGAAGATTATGGGTGCTTAGAATCCAAGAACATACCAAGATTAAGAAAACAAACGATAATTAATACTATGGTGGGTATAAATGACTGAATTGAAGGAATGCTATTGGTCATAATTACAAGGACAGGAATATTTTTATATTTATTTCATATCTAAAATAAATATGTGAATGATTCATGAAACAGGTAGGGAGATAGAGCGTTGAACTCCCTTCAAAGAAATGGTGTAATAGCGTTCTGTGCGAGTGGCCGCTTTTAATGTAATCAGTAATTCCATTCACTTTTAGTGCATCTCCTCATGCAAACTGTCGGACTGTTATGTGGAAGAAGCTGGTGTCATTTGCATCTCATAAAGCTGGATCTCCTTTCATCTTTTGAGGAGAGAGAGGAGAGAGAGAGAGAGAGAGAGAGAGAGAGAGAGAGATTCCCCCTCTCTCAACGAAGATATGTGCAACGAACATAGTATTTTACGCAGATTTCTTCTTTATTTCCTTCGACATAAGGACGAAATGGGCGTGATAGATTTGGCAAATAAGGGTAATACCATAATTTCTCAATTCTCAACTTAATATGTATTAAGGGAAATCAAGTTTGAAGAAATTTTCATAAATTAAGAGAGAGAGAGAGAGAGAGAGAGAGAGAGAGAGAGAGAGGAGAGGAGGAGAGAGAGAGAGAGAGGAGAGAGAGAGAGATTACCACGTTGCAAAGTAGGCATCGTTAGTTTTAGTCTGGTTTTATTGTTGCATGGTTAGTCTCTTTCGTTAATTAAAGTGGGCCTCGTAAATCATTCCACTCTCCATTTTTCTTCTCCCCTCCCATTTAGAGAAATAGCTTTAACATATTAGCAAGAATAAAAGAGGCCTTAGCATAAGGTATCTGGATTTGTTCTCATTATTACTGCTCTATAAACTGCAATATTTTTTCTGTTTTGTGGATTTAATAAAATGTTCTGATTTTGTCAAGCAAGATTTTTTTTTTCTGTAGATTTTTGTTTTTCTGTTTTTGGAGTTCTGTGTTATTCTTACGGGATATACACTGTTAAAAATTGCATTAAAATCGGTAAAAATCCTGGAGTAAATGTTGTCAGGCATTTACTGTTTTAAAAAACGGATGTATTCACGTGGAGTGATATTGCGGTCACCAATTCGTAAAGGATAATAACAAAGAAAAGGTAGAAATTACGGTCGCATGTATTTTACTGAAATACGGCCGAGAACTATATTTTTTACGGAGAATTTCCGATTGAAATTAGTTTTTTTTTCAAGTGTGTAGGAGTAAGTAAGACAAGTATATATGCACAGATGCACAAAAGATGCATCAGTCGGCTTCTCATTACTTATACGGCTATTCATATGCTGATCCTCTGTGCAAGATGGCTTTTCGATATGTCCAGAAAAGATGCATATGCTATGTTCGTGAAAAGTTGATATTGCTGGAAATCCCCACCACTGGAAGATTCCACATTCCCTTCACTTGTTCTGCTCTCCTGTAATGTGACAGATTATGTAAAGCTAACTATGAAGCAAGTAATTATCAAATAATATACGCAATTAAGAAAAAAAAAAACCTATCTTGTGTTGTAAATCATTGGAGCTAAATTCACTTTAATGAAAATTCAATATGGTATTACCCAATTAATAGTAATTTGAAATCTACCAACGATGACAAAGAGAATAGAATGCAGGTCTGGCCAACTACTTGCATGCTGCAAAACTTAATACTGGTGCGCTGGGACTGGACATACAGTAAGTCCATGGCACAAACGAAAAGTTTTTTTGCCTCCAATTTAATGGAGTTTTGGCCAACTAGTTTGTATTTCTCACAACTTTCCTCCGATTCATTCTACGTTCCGTTTGCTGTATACCACATTCGGTATGCTGGATACCACATTCAGTATTCTGGATACCACATTCAGTATGCTGGGTACCACATTCAGTATTCTGGATGCCACATTCAGTATGCTGGATACCACATTCAGTGTGCTGTATACCACATTCAGTATTCTGGATGTCACATTCAGTATGCTGGATACCACATTCATTATGCTCTATACCACATTCAGTATTCTGGATACCACATTCAGTATGCTGGATGTCACATTCAGTATGCTGGATACCATATTCATTATGCTGTATACCACAGTCAGTATTCTGGATACCATATTCATCATGCTGTATACAACATTCAGTATCCTGGGCGCCACATTCAGTATTCTGGATACCACATCAGTATGCTGTATACCACATTCAGTATGCTGGATGCCACATTCATTATGCTCTATACCACATTCAGTATTCTGGATACCACATTCAGTATGCTGGATACCATATTCATTATGCTGTATACCACATTCAGTATTCTGGATACCACATTCAGTATGCTGGATGCCACATTCAGTATGCTGGATACCACATTCATTATGCTCTATACCACCCACATTCAGTATTCTGGATACCACATTCAGTATGCTGTATACCACATTCAGTATGCTGGATACCACATTCATTATTCTGGATGTCACATTCATTATGCTGTATACCACATTCAGTATGCTGTATACCACATTCAGTATGCTGTATACCACATTCAGTATGCTTGATACCACATTCATTATTCTGGATGCCACATTCAGTATGCTGGATACCACATTCATTATGCTGTATACCACATTCAGGTATGCTGGATACCACATACAGTATTCTGGATGCCACATTCAGTATGCTGGTTACCACATTCATTATTCTGGATGCCACATTCAGTATGCTGAATACCACATTCATTATGGTGTATACCACATTCAGTATTCTGGATGCCACATTCAGTATTCTGGATACCACATTTAGTATCCTTGATACCACATTCAGTATGCTGTATACCACATTCAGTATGCTGGATACCACATTCAGTATTCTGGATGCCACATTCAGTATGCTGAATACCACATTCATTATGGTGTATACCACATTCAGTATTCTGGATACCACATTTCATTATGCTGTATACCACACTCAGTATGCTGGATACCACATTCAGTATCTGGATACCACATTCAGTATGCTGGATACTACATTGTGGCTACTGAATACCGCTTTCCATCTGCTGGATGTCACATTCTGTCAATTTGATACAAAACCAGACCACAATTCAGTATCGGTTTTGGCGAAGTTATTAATCTCAGAACTCTATAGGCTTCAAGATTAAGATGCCAACACTCCTTTAAATGGATTATATCCCATCAAGCAATGTAATCCCCCCCCCCCTCTCTCTCTCTCTCTCTCTCTCTCTCTCTCTCTCTCTCTCTCCAATATTTCTTCTATTTTTAGATGATTTTATGAACATTTAGTAACATTAACTATTATTATCTTTTAATTGATCATCTCTTGACTTAGGTAATCAATGTTAAAGAAACTTATGACAGAACTGCCACGGCTCTCCAAAATGAAGGACTTAGCACAATAGTCAGGCTTTGGCTCATAACTAGCATCCAAGTGTTATGATAACAGAACCAAACGAAAGAAATAAAGATCACCATCAGCTATCAGTTGTAACATCGACCCTGTTTTAATTAAATGCCCGTTGAAACCGTTCTACCGGGATATGCCGTTCTTTACCGGTAATTCAATCTGTTTCGGAGCTTCGAAGGGTCGAATGTCTCATTGAAACATCCGGACTTTCCGGAATTGGAATGAGCGTAGCGAGTGGTGGAGTTCGTTGAAAAATTGCAAAGGTTCATTGTCTGTGTTTGCTTCTCGTTTTCACTTTCCGTATCAATCCAGCTTCAACAACCGTGGGCTATGATACATCATCCAGTTGGATTCCATTTTTTCGTTGTACAGAAAGCTCAGTGACATATGATAGCATTTCTTGATACAAAATTTATCAGTTAGATAGACAGGTTGGTGTTCTGGTGTAGCCCAGATCTGAATGAAACGAGACCAAGGAATAGAAGTTGAAAATTGGTGTTCAAGTCCAAAAGAGATCATAGATTTGTCTTGTAAAGGATTGTTGTTCTTTCCCATCGTTAACTCTGCGTTAAGGGGTCGGTTGCCTGATGCCAATAGCATCGGATATGATTTATAATTTGGCCCAGAGTTTTTTTACGATCGTATGACCTTACCATCATCATCCACAGTTAATGGATTTGTGCCTAGCCTTTGATTAACTAGTCCAACTGCAAGGCAGCCGTTTTCACAGTTATTGATAATTATTTAGCCTTTTGCTAAGACTGCAAGGCTCCAGCTGTCCTTTTACTCACTTTCTACGACACGCAGGATGTACAGTGGTAGTGTTCTTACTTTGGATACCTATTTTTTTTTTTTTTAGTGGATTATTTTTTTATGTTCACCCGAAGAAGCTTTTCTTTTAGATTCTGTGTTATGATCTATTGAAATTTTTAGTGATAACTTATAAAATTTTAATTGCGGTGGAGAATTAAAGGGCCCATCTCTCTCTCTCTCTCTCTCTCTCTCTCCTCTCTCTCTCTCTCTCTCCCCGCGTGAGCAATGAAATTGCCATTACCATAATTAATCTCTTGCGATTTATTGTATTACAGAGTGACATCTTCAGAGATGATAATTAAGGTTGTCACGGGTTATTATGCTCATGGTCTCGTGTGTAATTAAATGTGTGTGTGTTTTGGGGAAAACGAGTTTTGATTTTATAGATAATTTTTGCTCTTAATAAATGATAATAATTAAGTGAAATTCAGACAGCTAAAGATTTTATTCATCAGAACACAAACACAGAGATACACACACACACACACACACACACACATATATATATATATATATATATGTATATATATGTATATATATGTATATATATATTTATATATATGTATGTATATTTATTTATTATATATATATATATATATATATATATGAATAAATATACACAAAAATAAATATATATATATATATATATATATATGTGTGTGTGTGTGTGTGAATGTATATATGTATATATCTAACGTGTAAGTGTCCTCTCTGGCATGTGCACAGTTTCTGTTTGTGTATATGTGGGTACAAAGACAATTTGCGTATTTTCCATGTATATGCGTCTTGAATCTAATCATTTTCCTCATTCAGCTTTAGTATCGACATGAGAATCTTTCATAAGCAGATCAGCAATCAGGGATTTTCTAATTTAATTTAATCATATTTTCATCCTAATGATATTCCAGTAGGACTCTCTCTCTCTCTCTCTCTCTCTCTCTCTCTCTCTCTCTCTAATTTAATCATATTTTCATCCTAATGTTATTCTAGTAGGACCTCTCTCTCTCTCTCTCTCTCTCTCTCTCTCTCTCTCTCTCTTTAATTTGAACATATTTTCATCCTAATGATATTCCAGTAGGACCCTCTCTCTCTCTCTCTCTCTCTCTCTCTCTCTCTCTCTCGTCCGTTATCCTTTTGCGTTGTAAATGATTAATACTAGGTCATGTCATTGATAGTATAGATATTCTATTTTCACTCTGTTGAAAGGAAGTGAAAGGAATTAGGTAAATTCTATTAATTCGTATTGAAATATTTTTGAATGATATAAAATGCATATTTTTTATTTCTTATTTTTTTTTCTAGCGAAAACTGATAGCGAATAGAGAAAGTTTATAACTGTAACATATAATTTATAGGTATTTTTAATCGTGGACTATAAGAAACAGTTTGTTCCTAATAATAATTATGTATTGGGGCCTATAAATTGTGAATAATTAATGTTGATTTGTAGCCTACTTGGATACCTTAAAAAATCATTCTTTTATCAAAGGGATCTGCTTGGGAGAGAACCCTTTTCGGAAGGGGGGGCTATAAATGCTTGACCGTAATATTCATCGTGATAGGGTAGCTTCAGGGTTTAAAGGACACTCATGAATGGCAGAGGCAAAGGACAGTGACAATGCCATAGAAAATGACCATATATGTCTCTAATATGAGCCCAAGTAAGAAACAGGGGGTCAGACAATGGTTGCTGATGACTCAGCAGGTAGACCTATAGGCTCCTCCAAACTCCCCATCCCTAGCTCACAAAGAGGGTTAGGTTGCAGACATTGGAAGAAACTATCGAGCTTGAGCGGGTCTCGAACCCCAGTTGGGCATATCGCTAGACAGGGACGTTTTCAATAGGCGAATTATGCTTGAAATATCTTTGTTTATTTGTTATTATGGTTAAGCTTTTTGTAAAGAAAGAGGGGAGTCTTTGTTTTACGGAAGTTGAATGTATAAGAATGTTTACTTTATGTGTACAAGGTTTTTAAATCACGTAAAAAGTTTTATCAGGACGGTTGAAGTTAGAATTTACCATTTAATGCATCTAATTTATTAACGGAGCTTATTCTAACTAGGCAGAAAAACTTCATTTGAAAACTCGGCCGACTGAACCTACATCCAAATGAAATTTAGTTTTTCCAAAATTTTGGTTTTAGCCTAATCACTTTTAATATGATGTCTACTACTGATGTGATGTAATGTATTGGAAAATAACCTCATTTGCAGGTGGTTCACGCGTAAATCAGAATGTAATTGAATTTTTTTCCTAGGGGAAAAACACGGTAATATGTTTATTTTGGATTTCGAAATGTACTTACTGATTTTGTTTGTTTGCGGGTGATTAAAGTGGTGTTTTGGTGTTTGTGGTTTTGATTTGACGGGCTCTCGTGACCTATAAGCTTCAGGCAATATTTACTCATTCAGTCAACTGGTGATTTCGCGCGAGTTATCGATTAAATAATGAAAAAAAAGAGATTAAGTAGTTATTTAAGACATATGATTTCACATGTTATAGTTTTTAGGTCATATAATTTCACATTTTATAGTTTTTTAGGACATAATTTCACATTTTCTTATAGTTTTCTAGGTCATATAATTTCACATTTTATAGTTTTTAGGACGTATCACATTTATTTATAGTTCATTAGGACATAATTTTAC
>NC_090747.1:93137614-93140114 GCF_036898095.1 Palaemon carinicauda | reverse complement strand
ATAAAAAATCTGAGGGGCACCACTTATTCATGGAAGCATGCTTCACAATGCAATTTTCTTTTACTTCGATGAAAATTGTAAAAACTAAGATAGAGGAAAATGAAATACAGATCTCCAAATGCCTTGTTCTGGAATCCAGCTAATGAATATCCTGTGTTGGTGTCACACAAATATCAAATAGTTCCAAGTTGGAATGGTCAAGTGAAGGTGTTTCTGCTGCCGCTTGGGAGAGATTTCTTTTATGGAGGCACAGTGAGAAGCTAAGAACCAAAGTTGACGCCCTAAGACGAGCACAGAGGCAGAAGGGCATTCATTTTAAAGATAATATTTAATAAATAAATGAATAAATAATGATAGAAAGAAACATAAATATTAAATAATGAATCAGGGGATAGAGGAAGAAGCTCAAGAAATAAAATCTAAAGAATGACAGAAAATATTTAGGAATCCATGAGTATCGCTCCTCAGCTGTATGAGTTAGTGATTAAAAGGACAATCAAACTTTTATTTCCGAGATATTTTAATATTTGGTTTTTCCTTTATCCTACTCACGGCACCAGCTGTAGAAATTGTGGTTTAACTAATACCCTGATAGGCTGAGGAGCTGGTATGGATAGCTTTTGCCCGAACAACCCAAACTAGAGCTTCACGGTTAGTAATGCATTTTTCGCTTGTTAAGTGCCCATCTACCCTGCGTAATTTACCCGGTCAAGAGACCAACATCTAGCACCCCATAGCTGGGCTAATTCGGGCACTTGATCACTGTAAATAAGGACTTTATCATACAAAGCTAAGTCTATTTGAATCAAGATTATAAGACCTTCGTATATGAAATTGATAAGAAGTTGGTTTGATCTCAAAGCTGTTTAATTTCTCAAGCTAAAGCTACTAGCAATTATATATTCATTGATAACTTACAATCAGGGTATTAGAATGGGGAATCATTTCGTGCTTATGCCATCTACTCGTGTATATTTTCAAGAAAAATTATAGGAGAATTCATTTTGGGAAAATAGGTATATCATAGTTTCATGACAAAATTTCTGAAAATTATGTCGTTCTGAGACTATGATTTGTCAATAAAACAAATTTTTTAAACCCTTTGCCAGAATGTGATAGCGTCCTCATCTTCCTCAATATAAGTTATTTTCGATACGAAATAATAAATTCTGATTGTATTCAAGGTGCTTTGCAGTCATCAGTATCTATTATATCCATCATCGATTATCTATTATGCAAAGTTAATACTTAAATTTCGTTACTTATCGACCTTCCATCAACAGCAGCTATTTTATTCTATTGATGCTATCTTTTACAAATCAACTAATAATGAATTAGGTTAGCCAAATTTACTAGAACATTGACGGTTATCAAATAAATCTCAGGCAATGATACAATATCTTACAGGCGGTATCCACAACCCCTAAAACAGAAATGACTTTCCTATTTGCTCAGTGTCGGATTGGCCGGGGCAGGGGGGTTGAGGGCGAACACCCCCCACCCCCCACCCCCCACCCCCTCCCCTCCTTCCTTGGAAAGTGTCTATTTGGTCCCTCTTACGAAAAAAGTAGCAATTGAAAAATAATAGTATATATATGTATATATATATATATATATATATATATATATATATATATATATATGTGTGTGTGTGTGTGTGTGTGTGTGTGTGTTTTGTATTTGTATTGAAAAGTTGAGACGGCAAATGATTATACAGAATTGAAATATGGCAACTCGATTTGTAACATTTGTATACTTTTGCTAACAAAGACGGCCCTTTACTGTCTGATTCGCTAAGGTTTGAGAAGGCTCCGCCCATTTCGTAAAAGTTGTAAGAAGAGCAACTCCTTGTCCGTTTTGTCATGGGAACACTAGAGACATCTGACGAAAGATTTCCCCTGAGTGTCGGCGTTCTTTTGATTCTAACTGTACAATAGTGCTGTTACTTTTAGGAGAGGAACAATGCCCTGAGGATTTTTTTTTTTTTTATATCTGATAATTAGTGGGTTCGTGAGACTATGTTAGTCACTGCTGTAACAGCACAAATTTGTTATAGAAATCAGAGCAACATATAGTTTTAATAAGGCATCACTGTCTGTCACAGTCTTTACGCCAGTCACTACATTGAATATATCTACACATTTTTTAAAACTGTACCTCTTAGATTTACTTTCGATAAATATGTTTATTATTATTATTATTATTATTATTATTATTATTATTATTATTATTATTAGCTATGCTACAATCCTATTTGGAAAAGCAAGATGCTATAAGCCTAAAGGCTCCAACAAGGAAAAATAGCATTCCACACGAATCGCCATTACTGAAATGAAAGCTAAAGTTCCCCTTGCTGTCATTCCTCTTAACGCGTCTCTTTTGGGTTATGTTGTTGTGGGGAATAACAAACACTGATTGGAAGGCTTTGTCTGATGTCATTTAAGTTGCCATGATGACATTTTAGACTAATAAAGGGTTAGTTGTTGCCTAGTTCCGTAGT
>NC_090747.1:93112614-93135114 GCF_036898095.1 Palaemon carinicauda | reverse complement strand
TGCACAGTATTAGTTATTTGTTGGTTTTCTGTAGTTTACAGTAACGTACAGTATTCAGCGCCATTTCCCGTCTAGTGGACGGATTTAGACGGACTATTTTTGTACGTGTACGAACACGACGACGTTTAAGGAATCCTCCGGGTACAGTTGGACACAAAAATTTATGGCACACCTCGGTTTAAAGAAGTGCATCCTGTCACACCCTTACTGCGTATCGAGTAACCAGTCAGATAATACAGGGAGAGATGGCGGCGGTGGTTGGCAGGGCTACTCACACAGGAACTCGTCGCGCATTAATGATATGACAGGATGCACTTCTTCAGAGTGAGGTATGCTAGGAATTCCTGTGGCCATTGGTACTTATTAAAGTATTAAATGTCACTCATAAATAGCAGAGAGAAGTGACAGTTACAACGTCCTAACAGGACATTGCCCTGGCCTAGAGACTGATCAGCGCCCAAGAGCCCTCTCCTTCAAGCTAGGACCAGGGAGTACCAGGCAATAGCATCTAATGACTCAGCCGGTAGACCTCTAGGTTCCCCAAATTCCTTATCCCCAGCTCATTAGGATAGTGAGGTTACAGACACTACAAGAAACTATAGAGCTTGAGCTGGTCTTGAATCCCTGTCCAACCGATCGCAAGGCAGGAATGTTAATAGGCAACCTTATAAGCTGTTTGAAGTTAGTTAGCATATTCTTTCAATTTGGGTCATTCCAACCATTAATGTTTTTGTTTTGTCATCCGTTCTCGGAATATTTTCTGATTATCAAGTAGTCTAATTAATTAATTAGCTTCTCTGATAAAGGAAATGATCAGTTGTTGTCGCTTTAGAATAAGGATAATACTGTTACTAGTTTCATTTTATGGATAAGGGTTGGTTCCGGGGATCCTGTTTTTGTTTTTATTTGTTATTATTGCTCTTAAACCTTAAAAATGCATTTTCTTGCATTTTGAGTTCTCTCCGTTATCATTTACGTTTTCCCAAGGGTCTTCGCAGCGTTCCTTCGTCCTCTAGTTGCACTTTTGTGGTAGCCTATTGGAAACGTCCCTGTTTGGCGATCTTCCGGACTTGGGTTCTAGCCACTAAAGCTCGATAGTTTCTTCTAGTGTCTTCAACCTCAACAGTGGTTTTTATAGAGCCTATAGGTCTACCTGCTGACTCATCAGCAGCCATTGTCTGTCGCCCCCTGGTCCTAGCTTGATAGAGAGGGGCTTGGGCGCTGATCATAAGTATATATGGTCAGTCTCTAGGATAATGTCTTGGTAGGGGATTGTCACTGTTCCTTGTCTCTGCCATTCATGGGCGACATTTAAAATCTTTATGCATCACCTCCGCTCCCGCTTTCTTTCCTCCATCTTGCTGTCCATCATCTTCCTACTTTTACTTCCAGCGTAACTTCAAGGTTTTGCTTAGTTACTCTTGGACTTTTTAGCCCAAAATTATAAATAGAATGCCATTCAGACCAAAAATATGGTTCTAAAGAATTTCAATTATCGTTAGGTTACGTTTAAATCTTCGTGTATATGAGTTTGTTTTTCAAGCCTATTGTGATTTATGAGGTTTTAGCAAATTAGGTATGGTAGTATATGCATGAATATAGTGTGTATATATATATATATACAGTAGATATATATATATATATATATATATATATATATATATATATATATATATATATACATGTTCATTAGATTTTCCGTGATTTCCTTTTCTGATTATGTAATGGATGTCATTCATGTATTACAGAGTTTATAAAGTACAGACACGTTAGAAAAGGGCATGCAATAACAAGCAGGAAGCGAAAGGTCTCTGTATTGTTAACGGAATGGTCTGGCTCAAGTGTCGAAATAACCAGAATGTTTTAATAAGGCATCAAAGCTCTGTGGCCGCTTGTTAGTCTAATTACACATGATGTTTATTCCTGCAGCTTTTATGCTTGCGAAAGCGGTATCACTCTCGAACTTCCTTCTTTAATTTCGTGGGATTTATTCATTAATCGTTTGGTATTATTTCAACATAACCTGGAGTTTTGAAGCGATTGAGTTATAAGCCCTTGTGACTGGTTTGTTCGAGGGATAATCGGGGAAACTCTATTTGAAGATAATACCCTTGATGACGTCATGTAATCCAGGATTTGACTGTGTTCTATGTAATCCTTATGTTGATTATTTTCTTTTCACGTAATCCCCGTTTTAATTAATATGTCATTTGATTCTTATTGTGAATAATCTTGTCATGTAATCCCTGTTTTGATTGTGTTCTATGTAATCCTTATGTTGATTATTTTCTTTTACGTAATCCCTGTTTTAATTAATATGTCATTTGATTCTTATTTTGAACAATCTTGTGTCATGTAATCCGTTTTGATTGTGTTCTGTGTAATCCTTATGTTGATTGTTTTATTTTCACGTAATCCCTGTTTTTAATTAATATGTTATTTGATTCTTATTTTTGATAATCTTGTGTCATGTAATCTCTGTTTTGAATATTCCCTTACTTTGTTAGCTTACCTTCTAAGTCTTCGTTCTTTCATCATTTTACTGTGATTTAAACCTTGCCATCTCCAGCCTTCATCTTCTCCCTAATCTCTCCTCTTGCTCTGTCTTTCACCACTATTATAATTTCCAAATATTGTTTAGCAACTGCCCTCCTTTCTCGTTTTCTCATTTCCTCTTATGATTCGCTCATGGATGCCTCCATTACAGACGATATAAACATTCATTTTAATACATTTTATCCTGTTGGTATTTAGTTTTTATTTCAGTTATTCCACATCAAATATTCCGGGGTCGATTCATGATAAGGAGATAAAAATTAAAAAGGATATTTATCATATTGAATCTTTAGTTTGGTGCCGTTTGATTCTTTGAAGCAATAATGTTGATGTAAGTTTAATTTCTGATTTATGTGCTTTATGTAGCAGTAATTAAATTTCGCTTAGAATCAAGCTCTCGTAAAGGGAGAACATTCAAGGGAAAAAAAAAATCAAAGAAGTAAAATAAAAGAAAAACTCATAAGATAAAAAAACATAAAAACGAATCTCGCTTGAGGCAAGGAGCTATATTGGGAATTAAGATTTTTATCTCTAAATATGCACATACGTTCTGAAAAAAAAAATATCTTACTTTATGCTGTGTTTTTTCATGATAATGAATTCGAGAGATTTATTTTTTTCATCTAATATTTCATATACGACCTGAGTATATTTTTTATCCTTGTCCTATTTTTTTTTTTCATGCAGATATTAGGCCATCTGTAAACATAATATTTTATAACTGTTTCCTCATCAAAAATTTCATATTATGCTTTTTTTGGGGCGATGTTTTATTTATTTGCACAAGTGTTCATTTAATTTTATCTTAAATTTTTATAGTGAACGTAGTCTTGTTTTATTTTCATTATTATGTTCCACGTTCACTTGGTTTGATTTGATGATTTTAGCTTTTTTCACGTAGTGCTTCCTTATTTAATACCGGATATATATATATATATATATATATATATATATATATATATATACATATATATATATATATATATATTATATATATATATATATATATATATATATATATATATATATATATATATATATATATATATATATATATTCTTTCCGCAATGAAACAGACGTTTTCTTCATGTAAAATTCTGTAAGGGTTGCACTTAGATTTATTCATTTGTGCCATGAATAGTTGCGAAATACAATTATTCATCCTTCACGAAAAACAATTATTGATAATTGTTTTTCGGAGAGGATGAATAATTGCATTTCGTAAAGGTTGAATAATTGTATTTCGGAAAGAATGAAGAATTGTATTTCGTAAAGGATAAATAATTACATTTCATAAAAGTTGAATAATTGTATTTCGTAAAGGATGAATAATTGTATTTTGTAGATAATGAAAAATTGTATTTCGTGGGGGATGAATAATTGAATTTCGGAAAGAATGAATAATTGTATTTCGTAAAGGATGAATAATTGTATTTCGTAAAGGATGAATAATTTTATTTCGTAAAGGATGAATAATTGTATCTCATAAAGAATGAATAATTGTATTTCTTAAAGAATGAATAATTGTATTTCATAGAGGATGTATAATTGTATTTCATAAAGGATGAAGGATTGTATTTCGTAAATAATGAATAATAGTATTTCGTAAAGGATGAATAATTGTATTTCGTAAATGATGAACAATTGTATTTCGTAAATGATGATTAATTGTATTTCGTAAAGAATGAATAATTGTATTTCATAAAGAATGAATAATTGTATTTCGTTAAGGATGAATAATCCTATTTCATAAAGGATTAATAATTGTTTTTCATAAAGGATGAATAATTGTATTTCGAGAATTGTTCCGATTAGATTTTCCAGTTATAATTTTTTTTTCAAAGTATTAAAGTCACAAAAGTGTAGCACTAACTATTAATTTTCTTGTTTAAAAGAACCACAGAAACTGAAATGGTTAGCGCCTTTAGTAATACCCGAAATAGGGATTCAGTCTTCCCCACGATTTTGGGTGCTATTGTAATCCCTTTATTCTCTCTCTCTCTCTCTCTCTCTCTCTCTCTCTCCTCTCTCTCTCTCTCTCTCTCTCTCTCTCTCTCTCTCTCTCGTGGGGGTAACTGCCTTCATTCTCCTCCATCCGAGCATAAATTGAAATGGCGATTTTGGGTCGATAAAGACCTTGCAATGCATCTGAGCTCCATAGCCTGTTTTATTTTTTAAAAATTTTATTTTACTTTCCTTTTATTTCTATTTTTACACATATTGAAATAGTTAAGTATTTGCAATTTTATAAAATTTGTTTATTTTTCATATACAGAACATGTAATCAGAAAGTAAGAGAGCATAAATATAATATGTAAAATAAATTTATTACAAGTTTTATTAGATTTAAAATACCTTTTAGTCAGATTTTAATATTCCTGATAGTGGGCATAATGACTTAGCTCTTCGCATTTGAATAGTTTTTGAGAGAATCCGCAGTTTCACTAAAGTCTAGTGTTTATTTTAGTCAAGCTTTAAGGGTTGTGTTTAAACTTTCTTTATTGTTGTTAATGTCTGTATAATTCACCAATTGCTGAAACTCTGAAACTCATTCGATGTTTTCGCAATGCACTTTTTTTCCTTTGACCACAATAAACCTTTCTTTCTCTTAACTACTGTTGTACGAGTCCCGCTCAAACTCGTTAGCTCCTTTGGTCGCTGCAACCTCACCATCCTTGTGAGCTAGGTATTTGGGGTAGCCATAGTTTGCATTGAATTTCTGGCTCATTGAGTTACTGGCCATAGTAGTGCCAAACATGTAAAAATAATGTTGTACTTTGGTTTTGTTGAATGTCAGAATAATCTATTTTCTAGAGCTTTTGATACAAAGGAAAATCGTACAATTATTTTTGAGATGGAAATTACCTTTCAGAAGCTGCAGAAACATACAAGCCAAACCAGTCATTATCATATTTTTCTTACTACTGTACAATCATGAGATGAAACTCTTTCTTAAGAGTTACTGTTTGCAGCCTCGTGTCTGCTAGCTGTAAGGGTGCTTATCCGAGTATAAATTTAGGCTTTATTGAACTATCTATTAAACCACAATTATTATTATTATTATTATTATTATTATTATTATTATTATTATTATTATTATATATGTATATATATATATATATATATATATATATATATATATATATATATATATACACACATACATGTATATATATAATTTATTTATATATATTTATATATATATATAATTTATTTATATATATATATATATATATATATTTAATTTATATATATATATATATATATATATATATATATATATATATATATATATATATATATATATATCGGTTTCTATATGTGCGTGTTAACATACGTTCGTGTGTACAAGCAAGGAGCAAAGAGTAATGGTGGATACTAGCCCCTCGCTCTTTCGTAATAGTGTGTGTTAGCCAGCCCCTTTTAGCTTAAGATTTTGTTTTCATGACTAATGATGTGACAGTTTGGTCTTCCTTTTAACTAAATATGCCATCGGTTGTATGGTTTGGAGCTCTTTGTTGTACCACACACACACACACACACAGAGAGAGAGAGAGAGAGAGAGAGAGAGAGAGAGAGAGAGAGAGAGAGAGAGAGAGAGAGAGATTTTTTGTATGTCTCAAAGGCTTTTTAGTTCATCCGCTGAGACTCCACTTGCTCTTTGGTAGAGCGATTTACTTGTGCATTTAGAGTTCTTATGACCCTTTCTAACTTATTTATTCTTTAACTCGTTTACCGTGTTACTGTTTACCACATCTGCTGGAAGTCTATTCCAAGTATTTGCTATATGTATGCGAAGAAATTGCCACATTGAGAGAGAGAGAGAGAGAGAGAGAGAGAGAGAGAGAGAGGGGGGGGGGGAGAGAGTTACTACATCTGCTGGAGGTCTATTCCAGGTATTTGCTATTTTGTATGCGAAGAAATTGCCAAATTGAGAGAGAGAGAGAGAGAGAGAGAGAGAGAGAGAGAGAGAGAGTTACTACATCTGCTGGAAGTCTATTCCAAGTATTTGCTATTTTGTATGCGAAGAAATTGCCAAATTGAGAGAGAGAGAGAGAGAGAGAGAGAGAGAGAGAGAGAGAGAGAGAGAGAGAGAGAGAGATGAGGATCTGTTAAGATTGGTGACGTCAATCTCCATCTGAAACATCACTTAACGACATGTTTAGAGGACGATCGGTCACTGACCTGGAGGAGAACGCCTTTTATACCAAAGTGTTGATAACTACGTAGTTATTCCCATCTTGTATAATCACCAATCACTCGAGCAAGTATTTTACTGGTCCTTAATGAGAACACCACTCATTATCTTCTTTTTTATCTCTGCTGAAAGCATAGGCTCTTTCAAGACATTATTTTGTGCCTTGGGTTAGAGTTATTTTGCTTGAGGGTACACTCGGGCACACTATTGTCTTATTTCTCTTCCTCTTGTTTTATTAAAGTTATTATAGTTTATAGAGGAAAGATCTAATTTAATGTTGTTACTGTTCTTGAAATAGTTAAATTTTCCTTGTTTCCTTTCCTCACTGGGCTATTTTCCCTGTTGGAGCCTCAGGGCTTATAGTATTCTGCATTTCCAATTAGGGTTGTAGCTTAGCAATTAATGATAATAATAATGTTAATGTTGCTTCAAGGTTATAAGAGAACGAGAAAAGCGTTTTCATGAAGAGCTATAATGATTTATTAGATACGAGTTTTTTTTATGAATTTGTGAAGAAATGTAATGTAAGTGACATTGTGATGTTCGATATCTTAAGTAGGATACGTGGCTCAGCAGCATATTGTGATTTTATTGATTCTCTCTCTCTCTCTCTCTCTCTCTCTCTCTCTCTCTCTCTCTCTCTCTCTCTCTCTCTCTCTCTCTCTCTCTCTCTCTCTCTCTCTCTCTCTCTCTCTATATATATATATATATATATATATATATATATATATATGGTAGTCCCCATAGGAAAATAAAAAAATAATATGTATATGTAGAAATACTCTACAGTTTCGTCCGCCACTGGACACATTATCTTTCAATTTCCCTTATGTGGACTACCATATATTAAGTTATCTTCGTGCTAAGGAAGATTACATCCGTAGTATACACACACACATATATATACACAAATATGTCTGTGTGTGTGTCTATACAGATGGAAAGAGCAAGAGGATGGGAAGTTTCGGCCATTTTCTTGTTTCCATGGTTTCCTTTCATCATCAGGGTTGAATAAGTTAAATATGGCGGGTATTGTGCGTAGAGCTAGTTTTGTTCTCTCTCTCTCTCTCTCTCTCTCTCTCTCTCTCTCTCTCTCTCTCTCTCTCTCTCTCTCTCTCTCTCTTCTACTTCATACTTCCTAGTTACTGAACAAATCTTCCAACAACATACTTTATTCAAAGGGAGAGAAGTGACGTTTATCCCCCCCTTTTTTTTTATTATAATAAGTATTCGATGTTTGAACCTTTTTATTTGGTGCCATACTTAATATTATACGCTCATTATAATTTCCAATTTCCAGCAGTCAATTATGCTATTTTTATTATCTAGTCAACACGTTTGAACTTATCTAAGCGAAGGGACCAAAGTAGCTGCCATTATGCTACTCGTCTTCAATTTTTCAGAAAATTGATAAATTAAGAGATTTGAAAAATGGTATATTATGTGAAATTGACTGTAATAGTTTGGTAGATTGCTCGTGAGCACAAAGCAGATTGGGAGCTAGTTGAGGGATATAATGGTAAGAGAAGTGGGTGGATCATTAAATTATTGAAGCAAATGTGAACTTAGTTGTTAGTTTAGATGGAAAACTTGGAGTTCAAAATGTGGCCATAAGAGCAATGAACATAATTGACTTTAAGGAAAAAATGATGAAAAGGAGTTAGAGTTTCTCAATTTTAAAGGGTTAGGTAAATGAGTCAGAAAGACGTGTGTTATTCATAGAGGCTTTGGAAGAATAAATCAGTGTAGGGAATTGTGGAGTGATGAAAATGTTAATAGAAATTGTTTAAAATGCTTTTGCTTTACGAATGGATGATCTTGTATGTGGATGACTCAAGTACTGGGAAAAATGAGAGTGAAATGATAGAGATGTTATTTAGAAGATGAGAAAAAATGCTTTAAGAAGGAAAAGAAGCTAGTTCACTGTTGATGATCTAAAGAAGGCAGTTATAGGGTTGAAGAATGGAATGTTATCGCTAAGTGATGAGATTATAAGTGAGAATTAGTGGTAATATGTCTCTATATGGCTGACCTTAGTGTGTAAGGTATGTCTGGATGAGGGAATACTCTACACGAATGAATTTAAGGAAAGAACAACGGAAGAGACTGTTTAATGTATCTGGGATATCATGCGGAAGAATTTTCAACAAACACATACTGATAGATACTAAAATAAGGTAGATAAAGTAGGGTTTAGACAGGGATGAGTATGAGTGGATCTCGTGTTTGTATGAAATAATTTAAGGTTTTGGTCACCAATGTGGTAATGTCACTGACTGGTAATCGTCACATTGGGGTTCGAGTCCCGCTCAAACTCGTTAGTTACTTTGGTTCGCTGCAACTTCACTATCCTTGTGAGCTAAGGATGGGAGCTTTTGGGGGAGCCTATAGGTCTTTCTTCTTACTCATCAGCAGCCATTGCCTGGCCCTTCTTTGTCCTAGCTTGGAAGGAGAGGGGCTTCAGCGCTGATCATTTGTCTCTAGGGCATTGTCCTGTTTGATAGGGCAATGTCACTGTCCCTTGCCTCTGCCATTTATGAAGTACCTTTTAATTGAAGTTTTTATGAGGAAAATTAAACATGTTTCAGGCCATTTAGATCATAAGAGTGACTGTTTGAAGGTGACATGAATCTTGGAGATGAAGTTTACAAAAGAGCTATTGAGTGAAGTTGGAGACGATAGAAGTTGCTGAGGGGAAGTTTTTATAGTCAATATAGAAAAGATGTAATTTAATGTTGTTACTGATCTTAAGATATTTGATTTTGATTGTTTATTCTTCTCTTGTAGTTTATTTATTTCCTTGTTTCCTTTCCTCACTGGGTTATTTTTCCCTGTTGGAGCCCTTGGGCTTATAGCATCTTGCTTTTCCAACTAGAGTTGTAGCTTAGCTGGTAATAATAATAATAATAATAATAATAATAATAATAATAATAATAATAATAATAATAATAAAGGGTTGAACGAAATTAGGAGTGTTTATGAAAATTGAAGATCGGGTTTATGAAAGAATTTATTTATCCTATATTCATATAAGAAAGTAAAATGTATGAAACGAGAATAAGGGAAAGTAGGAATGTATGGTATTGAAATGAATAAAGAGGTGAATTGTATGTATAATACATGTGAAATACGAAGGGTTAAGGTATAATTACGTGCTTCGTCGTCACATTTCTAGAGGCAACTCAGTATTTCAATTACACTGCCTTGAGTGTTTCATCAAGGGGAGGAAGAACCATTAGCCACACAATCAGCTGATTACCAAAACAAACTACAGTGCAGACTCAGTCACTGTGTAAGTTGACACAAGAGGAAGTTTAATGCAAGTTTGGTTCATTTGAATGTCTATTTATGTAGATTGCTATTGATTTGATGGTTGAATGAAAGGGTTAAAGGTCGTTCATTGATGGCGGAGGCAAGGGCCAGTTACAATGGCCTAGCAGGACAATGCCCCAGAGACTGACCATATATACATATGATCAGCGCCTAAGCCGCTCTCCAGCCAAGATTTGACCAGGGAGGGGAGGCAAGGGATAGTGACAATATCTTAGAGACTGATCATATATTATGATCAGCGCCCAAGCCCCCCCCCCCTCCACCAAAGCAACGGCCAGGGTGGGCCAGGGAATAGCTGCTGATGACTCAGCAGGTAAACCTATAGACTCTCCTAAGCCCCTCATCTTTTGCTCACAACGATGGTGAGGTTGCAGACAATATAAGAAATTATCAAGTTTGAGCGGGTCTCGAACCCCAGTCCAGCAGAACGTCAAGCAGGGACATTTCCAATAGGGTACCACAAGAGTTGGAATGAAGTCAGTCAAATATTGCAAGAAAGAAAAACATCCTTTTAGAAATATACATTAGTGTAAAATAAGGTAAATTTCTGTACATGTGCACACATATAAAGACAACATTGAGTTAATTTGCGATTGAGAAATTATTTCTCTTTAATCACTTGGAAGACCCAGACCTACATGGCTGAGGACTATGAAGCGCGAAGTAGGCGATGGAGAATGGAGAAGTATTGAATTAAAAGCTCAAGATGGATATGACTGGTGAAATCTAACCGAGGCCCTTTGCGTCAATAGGCGTTGGAGGAAATGATGATTATATTGATGATTAATCACTTATTTAGATGAAAGCCAAATAGTCTTATCATCTGACATGCTTTATAAAATTTTGCCTAGCCTTAGATATTTTGAAAAGGTAAATATTTCTCATAAATCGGTTCAAATAGATAAATTTATTTGGTTAATCGATTATTCTCTTAATTTTGTAGATTATTCATCGACAAGTAGGCTATTTACTAGAATTTTGTTATTTTATTTATAGCGAAGTATTTGAAAATAATAGGAATTAGATTTTTGTTTGATTAATTAGGGTCGGGAATATTATGTAAGAATATTATGAATTCGATAGCCTAGGCTGAGGGGTTAGCTGGTCAAAATGCTTAGTTTAAGATAAAACCTTGACTATTTTCTGTAGAAGTGAAGGTCATATTCGCAATAAACTTAAGCCTCACATTAATCTCATTCAAATTGATCTAGTAAGGGCCGAATAAGAAAAATCATAGTTCAATCGTCTTATGCGAGGCTGCACCTCCAAGGGCTACACTTTCTAAATACTGATATTCACCGAACTAGGGGTTATGGTGGTCTGGTGATTGCCAGACTGGGGTTAGAGTCCTGCTCAAACTCGTTAACTCCTTTGGTCACAACAACCTCACCATCCTCGTGAGCTAAGGATTGGGTGTTTGGGGGGAGCCTATTGGTCTATCTGCTGAGTCATCAGCAGCCTTTGCCTGTCCCTCCATTAATTCCAGCAATATCGAAAACAAGTTATATTTCTTTTTACGGTTCCTATTGTCATTGAGCAAAGTACTATTTCAGTCAGCGGTGATAGAGTGAAATCGATTCCGTGTTTACTCTGTGAAATGGACTTTTCAGGCAATGTTTATTGACGAAAACGCCTCTTGTTCTATAATATTTTGCCGTGTAATGGTGCCATTAAAAAGATGAGAAATGTAGAGGGGGAACTTTGGTTGAATTTTTGGTCTTCTGGTCACAGCAGATCTGTATTTTCAAGTGGTTTCGTCATGTGAAGAAATTGAACGACTCTCGTATTGAAATTGTAAAAAATATCGTTAATTTTGTAATGGAGGAGGAGAGGGAGAAAAAGAGGTGGTAATAGAGCTGAAAATTAATTTTTAAGAAGCTTGAGACTGCATTCAGGGTTGAGGTTGATGCTTACATGGTGTAGAACTGAAAAGATATATGTTAATGTTATTGTTTCCTTCATGGAGGTCTATCCTTCATATAACTGCTTAAGGAGAAGTGTTGCAGTTAATGTCATATCTGTCTCTGGAATCATCCAATAATATAGAAATTTTTTATTACATAGATTATAAACACGCACACGTGTGTATATACTGTATATATATATATATATATATATATATATATATATATATATATATGTATATATATATATATATATATATATATGTACACACATTTTCCATGTGAATAGTATCATTGATAAATATTGTTTCACCTACCGACTTTCGACATGAGGGCAGTTATTATGCAATGTCTTGTGAAATTAAAATTCAGGACATACCTTGCTTTACTGAAAAACGAATGATCGGATTTGTTGGTTCTCTGTTTCACAATCAAGGTTGATAGGAGAAGGGACACAACGAATGTGAACGGCAGATTTATGTAGTAAAAAATGCTCTAAGTTCGTCTTATTTGAAATGATGAACATCCAATTTTGTCACTAAATACAATATATTGTGTCAAATACTACTGAATTCGAGGGTGTCACATATCGAAAATTATAATAATTCGGTTTTCAGATGCCTTTTTAAGAATTCCAGGAATCTTACATTCTTTAGGGCACTAGGATATTTATTGCCATCTCCCCTATATAATAAAGAGCAAGTGTCTGGATATATATATATATATATATATATATACATATATATATATATATATATATATATATATATATACATATATATACAGTATATATATATATATATATATATATATATATATATATACATATATATATATATATATATATATATATATATATATACATATATATACAGTATATATATATATATATATATATATATATATATATATATATATATATATATATATATATATTTGGTATGTGTGTGTGTTTGTCGGTTTTCAGTCACGCTGAGCTCTCCCCGTCCCTAGGGATGGAGGAGAGGAGTAGCCATGCCCTGGCGAGAAAGGGGGGTGGGAGAAGAGGTGCGAGTGTGCCTTTCTCCATATGTCTAAATATTTCGCCGTTCTTTTGACGGGTCGCGTACACTGATTAAGAATAATGTATGCAAAAATAAGATATGTATGTAAATGTAGAATGCATGTTTCTTTACCTTAATGTATGTTTAAAGGGAAGCTATTTCCCTCACCTTTCCCCTTTATCCAAATTTCTCCTCTCCAAGCCACGCACCAAAAGGCCCCTTTTAGTCTCTCGCTGCTTAACTATAATTTTTTGTTCTGATGAGGGACATAATTGATTTTGGGACGGGCCAGTAAACGTCCAATTTCTAATGGGAGTTCAGGCAATTTCCGGGGGGAGGCAAATGGCCTGATAGCCAAGGTTTGTCGAAGAAGTCTTTATTGAAGGTGAAATTTGATGTATTTTATTGGTCCTAAAATTTTGGAAAATTTATTTTAGTTTAGAAGTTCGATAGATAGTTGGGGGAAGGGGGGGGAGTTTATTTGTGTAGTTCTCTCATTATGTAATTATTTATTGTAATCTATTTATCATTTAAAATCACCTATAGTCAGTTTCTTTTAATGAGGTGCATTTGTACCGACTCGCAGCGGTGCCCTTTTAGCTCGGAAAAGTTTCCTGGGCGTTGATTGGTTAGAATTATCTTGTCCAACCAATTAGCGATCAGGAAACTTTTCCGAGCTAAAAGGGCACCGCTGCGAGTCGGTGCAAATCTGCCTCGCTAAAAAAAATTGACTATAAATATAAGTACAGAAAGAGTGTGTGTTTGGAAGGTCAAGTTAACTACGCAGTTAAAAAGGAAGCAAATGAGTCCTTGGATTCGTGTAATCTCACTTTCTTTCGTAACAAATTTGCAAAATATTCTTAAAAAAATATTGTGCTATTTCGTATAATACAAAATCTTGGGCTTTGAAAAAAGGAAATCTTACGATTTCTTAAGATTAGATCCATGATTAAATATAATGACGCATGAGTATCATTAATTTTTATTTTTGGCCTTTTTTTTCCTGTCCGTCAGGATAAATGTGTTTTGTTTGTATGTGCAAGTGATGTTTTTATTTTGAATGATTTTTATTGTTTTTTTCTTGCATTTTAGTTAATCAAATAAGCTGTCTCCTGGTGATAGTAGGGATGGGGGAGGTACGAGTGCGTATCTCTCCATATTTATCTGAATTTTTAGTTGTTATTTTTGACGGGTCTCGTACACTAGTTAAGCATAACGTACGTACAAATAGAATATATATATAAATGTAAAATGCATGTTTCTTTACCTTAATGTATGTTTAAAGGCAAGCTATTTCCCTCACCTTTCCCCTCTATCTAAATTTCTCCTCTCCAAGCCACGCACCAAAAGGCCCCTTTTAGTCTCTCGCTGCTTAACTATAATTTTATGTTCTGATGAGGGACATAATTGATTTTGGGACGGGCCAGTAAACGTCCAATTTCTAATGGGAGTTCAGGCAATTTCCGGGGGGAGGCAAATGGCCTGATAGCCAAGGTTTGTCGAAGGAGTCTTTATTGAGGGTGAAAGTTGATGTGTTTTATTGGTCCTAAAATTTTGTAAAAGTTATTTTAGTTTAGAAGTTTGATAGATAGTTGGAGGAAGGGGGGAGGGGGAAGTTTATTTCTGTAGTTCTCTCATTATGTAATTAATTATTTTAATCTATTTATCATTTGAAATCACCTATAGTCAATTTCTTTTAATGAGGCGCATTTGCACCGACTCGCAGCGGTGCCCTTTTAGCTCGGAAAAGTTTCCTGGGCGTTGATTGGTTAGAATTATCTTGTCCAACCAATTAGCGATCAGGAAACTTTTCCGAGCTAAAAGGGCACCGCTGCGAAATGGTGCAAATCTGCCTCGCTAAAAAAAAATGACTAGATATAAGTACAGAAAGAAAGTGTGTGTGTTTGCAATGTCAAGTTAACTACGCAGTTAAAAAGAAAGCAAATGTGTCTTTGGATTCGTGTAATCTCACTTTTCTTTCGTAACAAATTTGCAAAATATTCATAAGAAAATATTGTGCTATTTCGTATAATACAAAATCATGGTCTCTGTAAAAAGGAAATCTTAGGATTTCTTAAGATCAGATCCATGATTAAATATAATGACGCATGATTATCATTAATTTTTCTTTTTGACATTTCTTTCCCTGTCCGTCAGGATAAATGTGTTTTGTTTGTATGTGCAAGTGATGTTTTTATTTTGATTGATTTTTATTGTTTTTGTGCATTTTTGTTTATCAAATAGGCTCTCTCCTTGTGATAGTAGGGATGGGGGAGGAGCGAGTGCGTCTGTCTCCATATCTATCTAAATATTTAGTAGTTATTTTTGACGGGTCGCGTACACTAGTTAAGCTTAATCTGTACACAAATAAAGTATGTATATAAATGTAGAACGTATGTTTCTTTACCTTAATGTATGTTTAAAGGCAAGCTATTTCTCTCACCTTTCCCCTCTATCCAAATTTCTCCTCTCCAAGCCACGCACCAAAAGGCCCCTTTTAGTCTCTCGCTGCTTAACTATAATTTTTTGTTCTGATGAGGGACATAATTGATTTTGGGACGGGCCAGTAAACGTCCAATTTCTAATGGGAGTTCAGGCAATTTCCGGGGGGAGGCAAATGGCCTGATAGCCAAGGTTTGTCAAAGGAGTCTTTATTGAGGGTGAAAGTTGATGTATTTTATTGGTCCTAAAATTTTGGAAAAAATTTGTTTTTAGTTTAGAAGTTCGATAGGTAGTTAGGGGAAGGGGGGAGGGGGAAAGTTTATTTGTGTAGTTCTCTCATTATGTAATTATTAATTGTAATCTATTTATCATTTAAAATCACCTATAGTCAATTTCTTTTAATGAGGCATATTTGCACTGACTCGCAGCGGTGCCCTTTTAGCTCGGAAAAGTTTCCTGGGCGTTGATTGGTTAGAATTATCTTGTCCAACCAATCAGCGATCAGGAAACTTTTCCGAGCTAAAAGGACAGTTAAAGACAGCAAATGAGTCCTTGGATTCGTGTAATCTCACTTTTCTTCCTTAACAAATTTGCAAAATATTCATAAACAAAATATTGTGTTATTTCGTATAATACAAAATCATGGTCTCTGTAAAAAGGAAATCTTAGGATTTCTCAAGATCAGATCCATGATTAAACATAATGACGTATGAGTATCATTAATTTTTCTTTTTGACATTTTTATTTCTCTGTCCGTCAGGATAAATGTGTTTTGTTTGTAGGTGCAAGTGATGTTTTTATTTTGATTGATTTTGATTGTTTTTGTGCATTTTAGTTAATCAAATGAGCTGCCTCCTGGCGATAGTAGTATGGGGGAGGTGCGAGTGCATCTGTCTCCATACCTATCAGCATATTTAGTCGTTATTTTTGACGGGGCGCGTACACTAGTTAAGCATAATCTGTACACAAATAGAGTATGTATATAAATGTAGAACTTATGTTTCTTTACCTTAATGTATGTATAAGGGTAAGCTATTTCCCTCACCTTTCCCCTTTATTCAAATTTCTCCTCTCCAAGCCACGCACCAAAAGGCCCCTTTTAGTCTCTCGCTGCTTAACTATAATTTTTTGTTCTGATGAGGGACATAATTGATTTTGGGACGGGCCAGTAAACGTCCAATTTCTAATGGGAGTTCAGGCAATTTCCGGGGGGAGGCAAATGGCCTGATAGCCAAGGTTTGTCAAAGGAGTCTTTATTGAGGGTGAAAGTTGATGTGTTTTATTGGTCCTAAAATTTTGGAAAATTTGTTTTTAGTTTAGAAGTTCGATAGATAGTTGGGGTAAGGGGGTGGGGGAGAAGTTTATTTGTGTAGATCTCTTATTATGTAACTATTCATTGTTATTTATCATTTAAAATCACCTAGATATACGCACAGAAACAAGAAAAGTGTGTTTGTAAGGTCAAGATAACTTACGCAGTTAAAGACAGCAAATTAGTCCTTCGATTCGTGCAGTCTCACTTTCGTAACAAATTTGCAAAATATTCATAAAAAAAATATTGTGCTATTTCATATAATACAAAATCATGGTCTCTGTAAAAAGGAAATCTTACGATTTCTTAAGGTCAGATCTATGATTAAACATATTAACCCATAAGTATAATTAATCTTTCTTTTTTACCATATTTTTTTGGTCTGTCAGTATAAATGTTTTGTTTGTATGTGAAAGTGATGTTTTTATTTTGAATAATTTCTTTTAATGTTATATATTTTCGTGTTTCAAATCCCTTTACGTGGATTGGCTTCAAAAATCAAAATTCATCGCTATATGCACTGTCTCATACCGAATCAAAGTTTGCCATTGCATGTTAAATATTGTTGGAATTTTTGTACCATTGTTACTCTTAACTGTTTGTATATAAACTTATTTTCATGTTGAATAAAGTCGCTTACATTCACCTCGCTCTTTTAGTACCTTACAGCTATCTCGCACAATTGGTGACCCCGGAGTGACTTTATAAAAAATGTAACAACTTTATATACAAGCAGTTAAGGGCAACAATGGCACAAAAAATCTAATAATGTGCAACATGCAATGGCAAGCTTAAATAGTTTTTTCCATTATCAGTGCGGGAGAGAGCGAGAGTGTATGAGTGTGGATATTTCAAGTGCGGTACAGAACTATTTTTTTTATTTTTTTTGCGCCTGAACCTCAAAACCATACCTTTAATAATCTAGGGTCTGTCGAACCTTACAGCGTCCCCTTTCCCTACTCGTACACCCTCGCTTCCTTGATATTAAAAATTATTATTACACTAATTCATCTTTAATGTATTTCATTAACCACTCACTCAAATTAGATAGCAGGTTTTATTTCACTTGATTTCAGATTGTTTGAAGAAAATTTCTGCATTAATTTTGGTTGGAAACTTTCGTGTATATTTCTTTGTCCTGATTATTTTTATTATTAAGGTTTCACCCCAAGTTTTCTGTGTTATCGTTCTTCAAACGATTAATTCATTCTATTTTCGTCCTTTTTATCATTATTATTAAACGTTGATACTTATGTTATTCATCTGAACGCTAGTAATATAACAAATTATGTAATGTTTTTTTTTCAGGTAATTATGACTTGCTTTAATAGAACTATAAAACTAACGTTTAGAGCAATGCGAAGTAAAGACAGCCAACTACCCAATTTTTGCTTTCTCTCTCTCTCTCTCTCTCTCTCTCTCTCTCTCTCTCTCTCTCTCTCTCTCAAGTATGTTCATAGTGGGATATTTGTTGCTTTTTGGAGCCTATTGTGAAGAGAGGACACAATCTTTGCTCTCTCTCTCTCTCTCTCTCTCTCTCTCTCTCTCTCTCTCTCTCTCTCTCTCTCTCTCTCTCTCTCTCTCTCTCTCTCTCTCTAAGTTTGTTGAATGTGGGATATTTGGTGTTTTATGGAGCCTAATGTGAAGAAAGGACGTAATTCTCTCTCTCTCTCTCTCTCTCTCTCTCTCTCTCTCTCTCTCTCTCTCTCTCTCTCTCTCTCTCTCTCTCTCTCTCAAGTACGTTCAATGTGGGATATTTGATGTTTTTTGGCACCTCCATGAATTCCACCGACATCTTATGCATCATTCTGTATTGCTTTCGGTCCCTTATAGGATGTTTCCATGTTGCATATTGCACACTATGTCATCCAAACGATGCCTTCTAAATCTTGCTTAGAACACTTTCATTACGACACTAAATAACCTTATAAGGTACAGCTCTAGCAACGTGGTTCATTGCCACGACCTATGTCAATAACAGTAGTTATTTGATTTTCTGTTGTAAAATTTAAAGAAACTTCTTCTTTTCTGTGGTAAGCTTTAGGGAAATTACTTCTTTTTGGTGGAAGGCTTTAAGGAAATTCTTTTTGGTGGGAAGCTTTAGGGAAATTACTTCTTTTCGGTAGAAAGCTTTAAGGAAATTACTTCTTTTTGATGGGAAGCTTTAGGGAAATTACTTCTTTTCGGTGGAAAGCTTTAAGGAAATTACTTTTTTTTGGTGGGAAGCTATAGGGAAATTACTTCTTTTCAGTAGAAAGCTTTAGGGCATTAGGAAAATTACTTCTTCTCTGTGATAAGATTGAGGGAAATTATTTCTTTTCTAGGATAAGGTTTAGGGAAATTACTTCTTTTCGGTGGAAAGCATTAGGGAAATTACTTCTTTTTCGTGATGAGCTATAGGGAAATTACTTCTTTTCGGTGGAAAGCATTAGGGAAATTTTAGGAAAATTACTTCTTCTCTGTGATAAGCTTGAGGGAAATTATTTCTTTTCTGGGATAAGCATCAGGGAAATTACTCATTTTTGTGGTAAGCTTTAGGGAATTTACTTCTTTCAGTTTGGTAACTTGTGTTTGTAGCTTCGTCTTGCTTTAAAATTTATTTTCAAAATATTATTCCTTTATTTCTACAAGTTCACTTAAAAACCAAAATAAACGTAAAGGCTTGGAATTTAGCTAGATAGTAGAGAATAAGTAATGGAAATGTGGGTTGCCTTGGAAACAAACGAATATACCTGAATAATTATTTCAGTGAAAACTAATGCTGGATATAACTAGAGCGAGAGAATTGACACATGTAATGTGATACCATTAAAATGTTCTCATTCTTTATTTCTTTCGCAGAATCGAATGTACGTCCAGAGTTGAAAAACGTCAGCGCTTTTGATGAATGTGCACATGGTAACAAAAAGTCAGACGCAATACTCGATTTACTTTTGATGACGACGAGGATTTGCAACTGGAAGGTAAGTTTCACATCAATGGGTATTTCGAAATTCTCTCTTTAGTGGAATGCTTTTTTTTTTTTTTTTTTTTTTTTTTTTTTTTTTTTTGAAATGTGATTAATTCAAATTTGAAGAGGATGAAGACTACTATTGTCTCTTTCGGAAATGACTATTTTTTTATCTATTTATTGCCTTTTGATTTTGCAAAGGGTATGTATTCACCCCTGTCGTCTGTTTCTTCGTTTATTTGTCTGTTTGTTTGTGAGAAATTTCACACAAAAACTATTGTACCGATTTTGACCAAACTTGAAAATCATGTTGGGTATGATCCAAGGATGAATCTGTAACATTTTGGATAAATTACATCAAAGTACAAGTACGTAGTAGTAATTTGAAAATAAATTACTGAACTAATTTCAACGAAACTCGGTACACATGTGAGGTATGACCTAAGGACGTTTTTATTAGATTTTGAATGAAATACATCGAAATACAAGTAAGTAGTGGAGTTAAGGGAAAATAAGACTACTTGGCATGGCGAATGCTTACTTTATACCGAGTGCCCCTGTAGATTCTTATGTATCTATGAAAAACGGGTGGTTAAAATAACACGAAGATAAACGTTCCACGAATCTCTGAACGTAGATGATAATGATGTTACCGATAATATTATCATTCAATTTGAATTAAAACTCATTTTAACGCATTTATCTCATAATCCATTTAAAAAATTTACGGCGCATGTTCAACAAATTTCCAGAGGGTTCCATTTTAGCTGTTTTTATCATCTTGTAGATTAGATTTTTTCCCTCATTCATTATCGCCACGTCACCGCCCACGAGATTTATTAATCCAGAAAGTAATATATAAAACTTAATCAAGATTTTCCCGGTGCTAAATTATCTTCCTGGGTAATCAGCGCATTAACGCCAAGGCCTCACGTACGCGACACCCATCAACTCGGAGGCGTAGCGTAAAGTCTTGTCTTAATCTAGGAAAAATGGAAATTATGATTTTTCTCTTCTATTGCGTGAAATAGCGTAAAATAGATGGAAGTGGAGGGGTCTGGTGTGAGCGGCTATTGATTCGATCGAGGGTACGTCATATTTTAATTGCATTATCTTGTTAATGGGAAGGGTCATTAGGTACAGAATGCTCTTTGTATTTTATTTTTAGTATGCATTAAGAAATTATGATATAGTTCATAAGAAATGATTGAAATCGCAAGTTATATATATATATATATATATATATATATATATATATATATATATATATATATATATATATATATATAAATGTTTATATATATAATTTAATGTATACAAATATACTTTTTATAAGTATATTATGTATATATATGTGAATTAATATATTTGCATATATATGATAACTATGTATACATATGATCATATAATGTATATAGTATAGTATACGTATATATTTTTTTTTCAAATAAGCCACATATATACTTGAATTTCACATTCGGTCTGCCACGGGATCTTAGACCCATGGGGGATATTCCTTTAACGATAAATATTTTTGCCCGGCCAAGGGTTCAAACCCTATCACCGATAAGGGTAAAAAGGAAGACTAAACCCATCCAGCTGTAAAGAGAGATTGGTTGGGCTATACTGTACACTCTTATTACTATCGGCGCTGAGGTTCGAATCCAGGGCTGTACGGATATATTTATCATTAAAGGGATTTCCATGTGGGTCTGAGATTCTGTTTTAGAGCGAATTCCATATTAAAGTGTATTTGTGGCTGATTCAAAAGATGAAAATTACGAGTGTTGATTTTGTGTGTGTGTATATATATATGTATATATATATATATATATATATATATATATATATATATATATATATATATATATATATATATATACACATACACATACACACACACACACACATATATATATATATATATATATATATATATATATATATATATATATATATATAAATATACACATACACATATGAATTATTGTCAGCAAAATATGTGTGCATATATATACAGTATATATTTATTTGTACTGTATATGTATACTTTATATATACGTTGTATGTATGTATACGTATGCATGCGTTGAAAAGCCCACGATTAAAGCAAAGCCTTTCTGGAGTTCCATTCTTAAATTTTGAAACGAATGGGTATAAACCTGTTAACAATTCCGTATCCTTTTCTTTAAACTCGACGTAGGATACAATTAATCAACATAGGGTTTGACACGATAACCGTCTCTCTGGTATCCATCCCCATGCTTTTATAATCTCTCATATACCTGATGAAAGTAGAAAACTTTGACAATTATGTAACATTCTCCCTCATTTTATGTCTGTCAAGTTTTAGAGGCTGATTGTAATGGGTATTCATTTTCATACACTAAGTAATGAGTAAAGTTCAATTCATAATATGCGTATGTTAGTAGTTACACTGTTCTTGTTTTACGATGTGTAAGTTTTGATTTATTGCGTATATTCAGTGCTGAAGGTTTTAAAATCCCTCTTAATAACGTCTTGATGAATCATCAAATGATATCATCAGCGGGGAAAGTTAGTTTCGGTTATATTGCATTTTTTTTCGTAAGTTAGACTATTAAAGCTTGAAGCAGTGAGTGTAGATGCTGAATGTTGGATAGTATTTCACGATGCATTTTATTACTTTTCTTGTGCATATATATATATATATATATATATATATATATATATATATATATATATATATATATATATATATGGGTGTGTTTATGTGTAATTTT
>NC_090747.1:93097614-93102614 GCF_036898095.1 Palaemon carinicauda | reverse complement strand
GGAGAAATAGAGGCATGGAGATTCTCTCTGTAGATGATATAGTTAGTTTGGCAGCCATTTTTACAGTTATGGAAGCTCTTGTCATGAGTCAAACTAGTTTTTGGAAGCCCTTTTTATTAGTAAATCGAGTTTTTGGAAACACTTGTCATGAGTCAAACGAGTTTTGGAAGCTCTTGTCATGAGTCAAACGAGTTTTTGGAAGCCCTTTTTATTAGTGAATCGAGTTTTTTTTGGAAGTTTTTGGAAGCTCTTGTTATTAGTCAATCGAGTTATTGGAAGCTTTTGTTGGGAGTCAAACGAATTTTGGAAGTTTTTGGAAGCTCTTGTTATTAGTCAATCGAGATTTTGGAAGCTCTTGTTATTAGTCAATCGAGTTATTGGAAGTTCTTGTTATTAGTCAAACGAGTTTTGGAAGAACTTGTCATAAGTCCAACGAGCTTTTGGAAGCTCTTGTTATTAGTCAATCGAGTTATTGGAAGCTCTTGTTCAGAGTCAAACGAGTTTTGGAAACTCTTGTCATGGGTCCAACGAGCTTTTGGAAGCTCTTGTTATTAGTCAATCGAGTTATTGGAAGCTCTTGTTGGGAGTCAAACGAGTTTTGGAAACTCTTGTCATGAGTCAAACGAGTTTTGGAAAGCTCTTGTTATTAGTCAATCGAGTTATTGGAAGCTCTTGTCATGAGTCAAACGAGTTTTGAAAGCTCTTGTCATGAGTCAAACGAGTTTTTGGAAGCTCTTGTTATTAGTCAATCGAGTTATTGGAAGCTCTTGTCATGAGTCAAACGAGTTTTTGGAAGCTCTTGTTATTAGTCAATCGAGATTTTAGGAGCTCTTGTTATTAGTAAATCGAGTTATTGGAAACACTTGTCATGAGTCAAACGAATTTTGGAAGCTCTTGTCATAAGTCCAACGAGCTTTTAGAAGCTCTTGTTATTAGTCAATCGAGTTATTGGAAGCTCTTGTTCGGAGTCGAACGAATTTTGGAAGCTCTTGTCATGAGTCAAACGAGTTTTGGAAGCTCTTGTTATTAGTCAATCGAGTTTTTGGAAGCTCTTGTTCGGAGTCGAACGAATTTTGGAAGCTCTTGTCATGAGTCAAACGAGTTTTGGAAGCTCTTGTTATTAGTCAATCGAGTTTTTGGAAGCTCTTGTTCGGAGTCAAAAGAATTTTGGAAGCTCTTGTCATGAGTCAAACGAGTTTTGGAAGCTCTTGTTATGAGTCAATCGAGTTTTTGGAAGCTCTTGTTATTAGTCAATCGAGTTTTTGGAAGCTCTTGTTCGGAGTCAAAAGAATTTTGGAAGCTCTTGTCATGAGTCAAACGAGTTTTGGAAGCTCTTGTTATTAGTCAACCGAGTTTTTGGAAGCTCTTGTTCGGAGTCAAAAGAATTTTGGAAGCTCTTGTCATGCGTCAAACGAGTTTTTGAAAGCTCTTGTTATTAGTCAATCGAGTTAAAGGAAGCTCTTGTTGGGAGTCAAACGAGTTTTGGAAGCTCTTGTCATGAGTCCAACGAGTTTTTGAAAGCTCTTGTTTTTAGTCAATCGAGTTATTGGAAGCTCTTGTTCTGAGTCAAACGAGTTTTGGAAGCTGTTGTCATAAGTCCAACGAGCTTATGGAAGCTCTTGTTATTAGTCAATCGAGTTATTGGAAGCTCTTGTCATGAGGCAAACGAGTTTATAATTATGCTCAGTTGACCTTTGTGTTTCGAACACCCTTCTTGGATAAATACTCTAATAGCCTTAGAAATTTTATTAATTTTTTGAGGTTATTTTAGAGGTGGATTGCGAGAGAAGTAATGAATTGGTGTTTTTTTAGATTCTTATAATTAGGCAATGACCGTTTTAATAGGTTTAAGAAAGTAAAAAAAGGCCCTGTATAAATTCTCGTGTAAGCAGAATAATGAATTATATAATAAATCGTATAATTTCATGTACCTTGCTGTTTTTCAGGGCTATAAGTAATAATTTCAGTCTGTCAGACGAGTAACTTTTATGTGTTTGCGTCTAATTCAATAATTCTTCAAGAAAGTGTTTTTGATAAATCCTTTGAACTTGCCTTTTGAGAGTTTGTAATTGTTTAAATATATATAGTCCATTTCTTTTAGCGATGCATATTTGCACAGACTCGCGGCGGTGCCCTTTTAGCTCGGAAAAGTTTCCTGATCGCTGATTGGTTAGAATGATCTTGTCCAACCAATCAGCGATCCGGAAACTTTTCCGAGCTAAAAGGGCACCGCCGCGAGTCGGTGCAAATATGCATAGCTAAAAGAAATGGACTATAGTAGTCATAATAATCATGTACTTTGATATGCAGAGATAATGTAGAAATTTTTTATTTTATTTTGAAGTTAATGATTGTTGGCAAGAAAAATTCTATCACCTTTCTATGACCTTTGGTGTCATTAACAGCAGTGGGAAGATTTTAACTTGCCATATTGAGATGAAAATATATACTCTCTCTCTCTCTCTCTCTCTCTCTCTCTCTCTCTCTCTCTCTCTCTCTCTCTCTCTCTCTCTCTCTCTCATCTCTTACCTAAGGGCGTCAACTTTTACATCGTCCAATTTAAAGGTTTTGAGCCCCCATGGAATTGTAGATTAAAAAGAAAATTATCAAATTACATCAAAGGATGACGCGTCGATATTTTCCAGTAAGGCTCTCTCTCTCTCTCTCTCTCTCTCTCTCTCTCTCTCTCTCTCTCTCTCTCTCTCTCTCTCTCTCTCTCTCTCTCTCTCATATATATATATATATATATATATATATATATATATATATATATATATATATATATATAGATATGTGTATATATATATAGATATGTGTATATATATATATATATATATATATATATATATATATATATATATATATATATATATATATATATATATATATATGCACAAATGTGTATATATCTAATAAGCTTATAGACAAGGAGACGTGTGTATATATATATATATATATTTATATATATATATATATATATATATATATATATATATATATATATATGTGTGTGTGTGTGTGTGTGTGTGTGTGTGTGTACAGAACTTTAGGCGGGTTCCTGTAAAGGACTTGTATTGCACTCTTGCAGAAAAGAGCAAAGGGATGCTCTTCTGCCATGCCTTCACTGGGTGGGTTCAAAGTAGTTTCAGCATTCCTTGGCAAACCTGGGATGTTTGTGATGAGGCTCCGTGTCTTTAGTAAACTATTCCAGTGCCCACTGATTGTAGATGATGAAGACCTCGAGACTGAGGAAGTTTGTGGTCATGATGCGTGGCAGATCCAGCACAGCAGAAGGTGTTGATGATGCAAGGTTGGATATGTTTTTTGGGGGGAGCTGGGGCCACACTAAGTTATTCCTCCAAACCGAGCAGCACTCAAGCAGTATGTGAAGTATGCTACCTACCAGGCAACTGGAGTCAGTAGTACGCCAGGCAGAAACGCAGGTTCGTGCCATTGGGGGTTGGATCAAGAGGCATATTTGTGGCATATCGTTTGGAAAGAGTTCCCACTCATTGTAGGTTTGCCTGCAGCTGACCAATTGTGGATGGAAGTCGGAATGCTGAGGTCGATGCTAATGCTACTGCTTTGGTCCGAGCTGCAAATGCGAGGTTTAGAAGCGTTGTTGTATATTCATATGGACAGCAAGATAATATATGGCAAATAAATATAGTCCTATTATTAATATTACTACGAAAGCTAGTTGGAAAACCAGAATGCCCTAAGCCTAACGGCTCCAACACTTAAAATAGATCATTGAGGAAAGGAAATAAAGAAACAGATGAAATAGTGTGCTCAAGCCTCAAGCAAGAAAACTCTTAACTCAAGTGGAAGACCATGGTACAGAGGCTATGGCACTACCCAATACTAAAGAACAATGGTTTGATTTTGGAGTGTCTTTCCCCTAGAAGAGCTGCTTATCATAGCTAAGGAGTCTCTTTTACCCTCACCAAGAGGAAAGCCGCCACTGAATAATTACTGTGCAATAGTGAATCCAATAACATATTGATGGTTACTATGGTATAGGAAATTTTTGCCCTAACTATGATTCCGGGACTATCATGTTACAATGATGTTAGTGAGTAAGAACATAGTTTCAAAATCTTATTTTACATGGTGAAAAATGTATGTTTTGATGCCAAAATCATTCAAATAGGACAAGATATTGAAATTATATTACAAAATATGATATTTTTCAATATCAATGTCGTCCATCTTGAAAATTGATTGCCATCTTAAATTTTAGGTGATTAATGAATTTCATCAAAACAGCAATCCCCCAAGAAGTCAGTGTGCCAATTTTGGTGCTTGTCTCCGGAAATAAAAGATTCCAGTTATCTGTTCCACTAAAATATCACCAGGAAAATACAACAGGATGGATGGTCCAAACCGGTTTCGTCTCTTGAAACATTTTCCAAAGGGATGGGTACAATGCAGAAAATGTTTATACTATGCATATTAGGCCAAAAGCAACGTATACACGGTAATACTTTAGGAAAAACAAGAAGGTAAAACAAGTGGAATGGTCCTAAACGGTTTCGTCTCCATTGAAACGTTTTCCAAAACGATGGTTACATTGCAGATATACTATACATTCTAGACCGAAAGTAACGTATACACAACAATACTTAAAGAAATTGAGATATCTCAAGAGCAGGTTGAACTTGCCAGACGGAGTGATTTGGATATTTCCATATCGTATTTTAGAGGACAATTGCGCTGAAACATAATCAGCTAAACTAGTTTTTTATACTTCAGCGTTGGGGTAGATGGCAATATATCCTCTTGGGAATAAATCTATATTTGCAGGAACATGTTCGAAAAGTAATACTCATGTTCAACGAGCTAATTCTCGTATATGCACGAAGCAGTTGAAATTCCATGACGTAGGATCAGATGATACTGCCATCCATGAATATAATATCTATGTAATACTCGGCAGTGATATTTTTATTAAGAGAAATAAGTGAAAAAGCAAATCCACTTTTCCTGGAATTTTAGCT
>NC_090747.1:93082614-93092614 GCF_036898095.1 Palaemon carinicauda | reverse complement strand
CCAAAAGGATATACTTTTAGCCCTATTGTTAAGCAAGTAACCTTATCCTTCATTTGCATACTCCTCATTACTTCGTTCTTCTAGAATTGCTTGTAACTCTAGCCCCTTCTATCTTTTTATTCACTCGTACTATGCTCACTTGTTTCTTATGCTCACCTCTTTCTTAGCAAACCCTTTTCATTTTTGCCCATTTTTTCCCCATTTGAAAAATTCATCTCAGACTAAAAACACCTTCAGTCTCTACTGTGCCTTTGTTTCAACCAGGTATACCTCAAGCTCCACTTCTCCTTCCCATAATATCAATCAACTTAAGCGTATAATCTTATGCTGAGGGTAAGAACAGGTTAACCCTCTCTCTCTCTCTCTTTCTCTCTCTCTCTCTCTCTCTCTGGGTTTTTCTTAATAGGTTGGAATAGATAAATACATCAAAATAGATTTATTCTTCCAACTGCATTGATTGTTTTTTAAAGCATATGTTTGAATTTGTGGTAATATGAAAGATGGGAAGCTGCATTGAGTTAATATATTTGTCAATAGAGAGGAAGAGTGATCATGTGAAAGTCTTCAGCGGGGAAAGTGATGTTGATTTTACCGTGAATAGAGAGAGAGAGAGAGAGAGAGAGAGAGAGAGAGAGAGAGAGAGAGAGAGAGAGAGAGAGAGAGAGTAGTTTGTTAAAGAGGAAAACGTTTGCAATAATTTCTTTTTATTTATTGTTAATCGTCAAATTAACATAAGCCTGCATAAGAAATTGTTTATATTTCTTGCCTGATAAAGATACAGTGAATGGTGTATAGGTGAATAAACCCACCTATATATAGGTTTTATACAAAGAACAATGATAAAATAATTGATAGATTTATAAGTAAATGAATCCTTTTATCGATGCATAATGATATCAATAAACATCACTGTCATGATGCCAGATATTATTATTATTATTATTATTATTATTATTATTGAATGCTAAGTTACAACCCTAGTTGGAAAAGCAGGATGCTATAAGCCCAGGGGCCCCAACAGGGAAAATATCCCAGTGAGGAAAGGAACCAAGGAAAAATAAAATATTTTAAGAATAGTAACAACATTAAAATAAATATTTCCTATATAAACATTAAAACCTTCTACAAAACTAGAGGAAGAGAAAGTAGATAGAACAGTGTGCCCGAGTGTACCCTCAAGCAAGAGAACTCTAACCCAAGAGAGTGGAAGACCATGGTACAGAGGCTATAGCACTACCCAAGACTAGAGAACAATGGTTTGATTTTGGAGTGTCCTTCTCCTAGAAGATATCTAATAATCAATTAATTCATAACATTTCATTACGCAATACATTTAAGATACAGATATGCTAGTCCTTTGATGTTATTTATGGAATATAAATTAACCTGTTATAAATTACGATGGAAAGTATTCTAGCTGGACCTATAAAGAAAGTAAAATGCTTCTCTCTTCCAGCACTGCAAGGTAAAGATAGCAGCTCTTTTCATTTTCGTTCCGTCAATAACATCTGTTTGTAAGAGTCTATTTTTGATGCAAACGCGGCAAAGGTTAGGGAAAAATATATCTTTGAATGGCAGTAGGCCGCAAACTATGTTGGGTTGAGAATATTTTTATTTTGGTCGAAGTTTTTGTGGATTTTGTCTCATCTGGGGTTGCAGATTTGTGTATGGGTTTTTTCATGTATGTATATATATATATATATATATATATATATATATATATATATATATACATATATATATATATATATATATATATATATATATATATATATATATATATGTCTTTATATGTACACACACACACACACACACACACATATATATATATATATATATATATATATATATATATATGTATATATATATATATATATATATATATATATATATATATATATATATATATATATATATAGATGTATACATATAAATATATATTGTTAGGTGTCAGGATGTATATCTTGTATTCATACATCCACTACAATTACAATCACCTGGACACCTATCTTATATTTGGGGAACATTAATCGTAAAAACAGTCAAATCATTAAAATTTCTCATGTTTCTTTTTAGTTGTATAGACAGATGGGAAGGGCAACTCGGTGCCTGATATTAATGCCCGTCTCCTTAAAAGATGGTTTCCCCCAAGAGGAGCTAAATATTGCATTTTGAAAATTGTACACTGTAGTATTCAGGGAAAAAAAAGGAAATCATAGTGTACATCGGTCATGTACGCAGGTAACTCATAGCAGATTTAATCAATTATCTTTTTTCAATGAGAAATTAAGCAAATATAAGGGAAAAAATATTATATTTTAGATTAAATTGTTCATTACTTCCCATAGAGTTTGCATATATCCTTATTACGTATCCTCACTGAGCTATTTTTCACTGTTGGAGCCCTTGTGTTTATAGCATCCAGCTTTTCCAACTAGCATTGTAGCTTCGCTAATAATAATAATAATAATAATAATAATAATAATAATAATAATAATAATAATAATAATAATAATAATAATAATAATAATATTAATGATAGACGTTTATTGAAAAACCTTGCCCAGTTAAACAGAAAACGCATTGAAGATGGAAAACGCTTTCATTTCTTTCCTCTCTTGAATTAATCAATTACTCCATTTTCTGAAATTGGCCAAAAAAGCAATAATTTTGTTATGAAATATCGCTCAAAGAAAGTAAAGATTTATTCCATTGTTCAAAGGGGTTTTTATTCTATTGCGCAAGGACAGATAAATTCCTGGAACACTGGAACGATGTTGAATTATGATTAAAAAAAAAAACAAGTAACAAATATATGTTTTTCCATTTTGCCATCATATATTGTGGCTCTTTTATATCCATTAATGATATCGACGGAATCAGAAATGAGATGAAAGCACTAACTCCAATTAAGTGTTTTCATTTTTCATTTCGTGGCTATGATACATATTTTAGGCTCTTCGCGTTTCAGCTTTCGGGATTTCTACACACACACATACACCTACACATATATGTATGTATATATATATATATATATATATATATATATATATATATATATATATATATATATATATATATATATATATATACTGTATATATATAAATATATATATATGTATATATATATACATTTATTATTATTATTATTATTATTATTATTATTATTATTGCTGTTGTTGTTATTATTATTACTATTATTATTATTATTTTTATCCAAGCTATAACCCCAGTTGGAAGAGAAAAATGTCACAAGCCCATGGGCTCCAGCAGGAAAAGCAGCTAAGAGAGAAATGGAAATAAGGGAATACCAAATAAACAACCTGTAAGCAATGAATGAAAAAAATACAATATTTCTAGAAATAAGTTAATTATGACAGCTCCTGACACTTGTAAATAATGTGAATGCTCGCTAGGTACTTGACGTAAGAGCAATCGTGTTATCGGAGCACTTAGGGGAAAATTTTATTGACGCGAATTAGCGTCATCGGATCAACACAGGGATAAGATCAGCAACAACAATAAGATATATCTGTCATATATAAACTAAAGAGCGAGACTTCTGTCCACCTGTTCTGACAATTGTAAAGTTTGAAAGTCTGAAGTTCCACCGATAAGACCAGATTAGGAAGATCATTCCATGATCTAGCCACAGCTGGAATAAAACTTCTAAAATATTAATGTTGTAATGTGCCTTATGTGTTTGTTGGATTAGAAAAGGCTGTATTTGTTCTTCTTGTTATACACACACACATATATGTATACACACACACACATATATATATATATATATGTATATATATATATATATGTATATATATATATATATATATATATATATATATATATATATATATATATATATATATATGTATGTATGTGTGTGTATATACATACCCTATACAGCTTGCTATGTTATTTACGCCCCACATTTAAGTTGATTATTTTACACAGTAGGATGCTTGATTAAAATCCCATTCCCTTGGGAAGCAAATACGAAGTAATTATGTCCTTCCTTCAGTGATGTTTTTTTTTTATGGTTTTCGTCTTTTGATATAAAATTTTTCCGGAATTTTCCTTGATATTAAAATTTTCAGGAATTTTCCTTTATAAAGATTTCCGGAATTTTCCTTTATAAAGATTTCCGGAATTTTCCTTGATATTAAATTTTTCAGGAATATTCCAGAGCCCTGAATATGAAGTATGTGATAAGGGTAGCCTACCCCTTGCTAATTCATTAATTTATTCATTTTATTTTTTTACAAAAGATCCTCTTATTCTTATGTTATTTAAATTTGTTGTTCAACTTCATAATTCATTGTTTGATTTCAAGATTCATGTTTATTATCTCTTGTTCAGTTTCTTAAATTTGTTTTTACTTCAAAACTTCAGTACCTAGTCTCCTGATCCATTCTTTAATTTCGCAATTGTTAATATTCTATTTTTATTTTAGATTAATTTTTCTTCCAAAAATTTAAAGGACGCTGTTCTAATTCCTATCATATCTCATATCTTAGAATAACCTACTATATTCATTACAATTTTTAGCTCAATATGTAATGTTTGATGATTATATTTATTACAATTTTTAGCGCATTGTGTATTGTATTAAGCAATTCTTGTATTTAAAAGCCAGCGTAATCATTGCTCTATTGGGATCATCCATTATATTTAGCGCAATTTTTATCTTACCGACTATTGTTCGTGCCCCAAGTCATTGTTAGTTGTAGAAATTCTCTTTATTTAAGCAAAAACACTTCCCCATTCCTGTCCTTATCCCAAATTCTTATTAAAATCTCTACTTCAATTTCAACGTCGGTTATTACTTTTTGTCTCTAGAGGTTTGTTTTTGAGCCGCTCGTTCTTGAACCTTGGATGAGGGTCTACTTTTGCCCTCCCCTCCCCTCCTCTACTACACTCCCCCCATCCCCCCCCCCCCCACACACACACGCACACACATCCCGTGGAAAGCAGTAATCTGAAGATGCTGAGGTACTCAGTAAGCTGCCTCGACCTATTGCCCTTATCAGATCGGTTTGGTCTGAATGTGTCTCTTCAGATAAATTATCTCTCTCTCTCTCTCTCTCTCTCTCTCTCTCTCTCTCTCTCTCTCTCTCTCTCTCTCTCTCATAGGTTATGCTCTGAAGGGTACTTAGCTGAGCGTTATTACCCAGAATGCAAAGTCTGTATTTCGGGTTTTAACGTCTTGATTTTAGTCATTATTTATTGTATTTGTTATTGAAGCTCTGTTGCTTATAGGATTGCCTATTGTAGTCGCAGATATTATTATTATTATTATTATTATTATTATTATTATTATTATTATTATTATTATTATTATTATTATTATTATTAGTGAAGAGTTCTACCCTAGATAAATTTTCGGCCAAAATACTACAGTATTATATCAATAATGTCAATTAAACTTATTTGAAGCACTATATATATATATATATATATATATATATATATATATATATATATATATATATATATATATATATATATATACTATATATATACATACATATATATATTTTATATATATATTATATATATACATACATATATATAATTTATATATATATTATATATATATAATTTATATATATATATATATATATATATATATATATATATATATATATATATATATATCATTACTCAGATTAATTTGATAGTAAGAAGTGCCCCAAAGAAAATAAAAATGCCTGCTGTCAATGGTACAAAATCAATGATGAGCTGTCAGTGCATCTCCCTTGATGCACTTTCGGCATTACGTAAAAGAGTCTTTGCAGCGTCCCATTGGCACCTAACCAATTTGTAGTGTTTTTATTTGAGTTCTTTTATTTTCAGGTTTATTTGTAATCTTATTTTATAGTCTTATTTGTAGTGTTTTTTTGTAGTTTTATTTGAATTCCTTTATTTAAAGTCTTTTATTTGAAGTCTTATTTGTAGTCTTATTTGAATTCCTTTATTTAGTCTCATTTGAAGTCTTATTTGTAGTCTTATTTGAATTCCTTTATTTAGTCTTATTTGAAGTCTTTATTTGTAGTCTTTTATTTGCAGTCTTGTTTGTAGTCTTATTTGAATTCCTTTATTTAAAGTCTTATTAGTAGTCTTATTTGTAGTCTTTTACTTTGGAATCTCTCTTTTAGCTATAATTTCCAGACTCAAACTTGTAACTCAATTGCCCTCTCTCTCTAAACTTGATTATCTCCACGTGAACAGCAAACTCAGATAAAGGATCCAATTCTTCATCTGTCAGTCTTAAATCTCTCTTCGTTATGTTTATGGTGTTTTTAATTAAGTTGTTGCTGTACCTGTGGGAAGTATCGTTGTGTTAGCAGATTATCCCAGAACACAGGGTATTGCGCATTTTGATATAAACTTTGCGATTTAAGGTGAGCATTAATTTTAGTTGTGAAATATGGCGTGCGCTCTCTCTCTCTCTCTCTCTCTCTCTCTCTCTCTCTCTCTCTCTCTCTCTCTCTCTCTCTCTCTCTCTCTCAGTTTTGTATCTGTGTGCCGGTGAGTGATTAAACTTTTGCGGCCCTATAAATATCATGATTTAACGCGGATAACAAAAGGCTATCGAGTGCAATATAGCTACAAGTTTTCGTGAATAGTCAGTGATTAGTTTGAGGTCGGAGAAGTGGGATAAAACGTCGGCATAGAATAGTTATCTTGTGAATTACTAAAAATCTAATCAAGATGGCTATGTACAACACGGGCAAGGCTTGGAGAGACATCGCTGGACTCAGCAAAAATAAATTCCATGAGTTGGCGAAACAGGAGCTCGACCGTCTGATAACAGAGGTCACTAGTAACGTCAACCAATGTGACGGAAGAATATTCGCAGACATATTGAAACAATATGATCCAATAAACTGGAGCAAATCTGCGGAAAACATCAGCAAAATAATAGAAGAAATTCCAAAGAAAATCCAAGTGTTAAAGAAACTTATAAAGAAAGTCTACATCAATCAACACATTCCATCAAAGAACAATAAGAAGTCCAATATGGTGAATATGCTGATTGATGCAATGGGAAAAAGAATGCCAAAATGGTGTAATACATGTAAGATATGGTATTCCATTAATAATCCTCAACAATTGATTAGAAAATGTGATGCCTGTCATGTCCCAACACATCCCACATGTGCTGAAATACAGCAAAAAATAAAAAATAAAGACACAAAGGTATTCTGCTCAACATGCTTAGTCTGGATAGAAAATATAATTAAGTCGAGACTAAATCTGCAAATAGTTGAAGATAAAGAAGAGGAAGAAGAAGAAACAGAAGAAGAAGAAGAAGAAAAAGAAGAAGAAGAGAACAATGAACAGGATATGTGTAAGGATGCAGAAGAAATCATTGATATAACCTATGATGCCATCCAACAACATACTTATGAAGAAATAAATTACCAGATGGAAACAAATAATAGACCCAAGAGACTCTACCCGGACCTACATAATTTTAGGGAAGAGCAAGAACAAGAAAAAATAGAAAAGAAGGATATAGTCTGCAATATGCTGAAAAGAGGGAATTGTAGATTTGGCGAAAGATGCTACTACAAGCATCCAAAGATATGCCATAATTATGAAATATATGGTAAATGTGCGTATTTAGACGGATATGGAGACGAATGCAGAGATCTCCATCCAAAAATATGCAAAAACCTAAAAGAAGGAAAAGGATGCATTTACAACAAAAAATGTCGATATATGCATCCTGCAACCATGAATGAAAGTAAGAAAACTCAGCAAACTGAAAAGAAAAATGAAAGCAAAAAAGAAACAAAAAAAGAAACAAAAAAGCAGGCCGTGTATATACCGCGCTTTGAACCAAGAGCCCCAAGATATGAGGCCTTTCAACCTAAACCGGCACATGTAGAACCCAACTACAAAGAATGCATCTATAATGCCAGGGGTTGGTGCAGATATGGGGAAAGTTGCAGGTATACACACACAAATAAATATGAAGGCGAAAGAGCAAATATAATAGAAAAGTTGGATTTTTTAATGGCAGAATTCCGGGAAATGAAGAAAAGAACATCATATCAGAACAGGAAGGAAGCATGGGAGAATCCATATTATTACCAATATTAAATAATGGGGATGAAACACAAACCATAATAGTAATGAATGCACAGGGTTTAGTCACGAGTAACTCTAAAAGGAAAATAGAGTTCTTAGAAGAACTAACCCAAATTGAAAAAATAGATATATTAAATATAAGTGAAACATGGTATTCCCAAGAGACTGGCAGTGATGACCAGATAAAGGGTTTCCAAACTTATAGATCAGACAGAAAAAATAGGAATCAAGGGGGAACCGCAATATATGGAAGAGACATAAATCAAGGAAAAGTATGTGAAAAATACAGCAACACAGAATGTGAATTGATTGCGGTAGAATTTGAATTTGAAAAACTAATGAATATTGTAGTTTACAGACCCCCAAACACTAAGGAGTTTGACATAATAATAGAAAAAATAGATGGTATATGTAGAAACCATAAAGACTGGAATATACTCCTATCCGGAGATTTTAACTTTCCTTTCGTGGATTGGAAAGAACGGATAGAAGAAAGTGGTTGTATGTATACATATAAAAAAGATAGTAATAGTAGCGCAGAAGATAAGAGGCAATTTGAAAAGCTTCAAGATATGCTATTAGAACATAATATGCAACAAATAAACCACATTCCAACAAGAAAGGAAAATGTCCTAGATCTAGTATTTGTGAATGAGGTGAATTATGTTAAAGAAATAATAGTGTATAACACGGGAATTTCAGACCACAATGTCATAGAATTGATAGTTCATTCCAAAGCAAGTGATCACAGAATTAATAAAAACACAAAACTTTGGGAAGGATATGGAAAATATAACTTTTACAGTAAGAATATAAAATGGTCAGAAATAAATGAAGAACTGGATAAAGAATGGAAAAATGTATTTATAAGTGATAATATACAGGTAAATACGGATATACTGTACACAATACTGGAGAAAATTGTTGAAAAATATGTACCGAAAAAAAACAATAAACAAAAGACGTGCATACCAAGAGACAGAAGGATCTTATTTCAGAAAATTAAAAAGTGGAAGAAAAATCTTGCAAAAGAAAAAAATGTGTGGAAAATGAGGGAAATAAAATGTAAGATAGAAAATGCAGAACAAAAGATTATACAGTCGAAAGAAAATGAAAAAAGGGACTTAGAAGAAAGGACACTTCAAAATATAAAAAGAAACCCCAAAGTACTTTACTCCTATGCAAAAAAGATGAATAAAAGGAGAATAGAAATAGGCCCTCTAAGAATTGAAGGACGGCTAACGAATGAAAAAAAGGAAATATGCAACATATTAGCAGAAAAATATAAGAGTGAGTTCACGCCAAGAATTGCGAATGAGAATAATGAAACAGAAATGAGAGAAGAAAATGTTGAATATCTAACGGATATAGATATTAATGAAGCAGATATTGTCACGGCTATAAACGAAATTAAAAATGGATCGGCAGCCGGACCAGATGGAGTTCCAGCGATTTTGTTAAAAAAAACTGCAAACACTATCGCGAAGCCACTTGCAATACTGCTAAGACAGAGTATAGATATGAGCGAGATATATGTTAAACATAAATTAGCTTATATAACCCCTATCTTCAAAAGTGGATCAAGACTAGAGGCAAGCAATTATAGACCTGTTAGTCTAACATCACATATTATGAAAGTGTATGAGAGGGTAATAAAAAAGAAAATAATGAACCATTTGGTCAAAAATAATTTGTTTAATATGGGTCAACACGGTTTCGTACCTGGAAAAAGTACACAGACCCAACTGATAACTCACTATGAAAACATATACAATAATATGATATATGAAAAAGACACAGATGTGATCTATCTAGATTTTGCAAAAGCCTTTGACAAGGTAGACCATAACATATTGGAGAAAAAAATGAGAAAGCATAATATTGTGGGAAAGATAGGAAA
>NC_090747.1:93070114-93077614 GCF_036898095.1 Palaemon carinicauda | reverse complement strand
TTTGGCCATAAGGGTGATATATTTCTCTTTATTTGAATTTGACCATACGGGTGATATATTTATTTTTATTTAGATTTGACCATATGGGTGATATATTTATTTTTGTTTAAATTTGACCATACGAGTGATATATTTATTTTTGTTTAAATTTGACCATACGGTTGATATAGTTATTTTTATTTAAATTTGACCATACGGGTGATATATTTATTTTTATTTAAATTTGACCATACGGGTGATATATTTATTTTTATTTAAATTTGACCATATGGGTGATGTATTTATTTTTTTTTCAAATTTAACCATACGGGTGATATATTTCTTTTTATTTAAATTTGACCATACGGGTGATATATTTATTTTTATTTAAATTTGACCCTACGGGTGATATATTTCTTTTTGTTTAAATTTGACCATACGGGTGATATATTTATTTTTATTTAAATTTGACCCTACGGGTGATATATTTCTTTTTGTTTAAATTTGACCATACGGGTGATATATTTATTTCTATTTAAATTTGACCCTACGGGTGATATATTTTTTTTTATTTAAATTTGACCATACAGGTGATATATTTCTTTTTATTTAAATTTGACCATACGAGTGATATATTTCTTTTTATTTAAATTTGTCCCTACGGTTGATATATTTATTTTTATTTAAATTTGACCATACGGGTGATATATTTCTTTTTATTTATTTAAATTTGACCATACGGGTGATATATTTCTTTTTATTTAAATTTGACCATACGGGTGATATATTTCTTTTTATTTAAATTTGTCCCTACGGGTGATATATTTATTTTTTATTTAAATTTGACCATACGGGTGATATATTTCTTTTTATTTAATTTTGACCCTACGGGTGATATATTTGTTTTTATTTAAATTTGACCATACGGGTGATATATTTATTTTTGTTTAAATTTGATCATACGGGTGATATATTTATTTTTGTTTGAATTTGACCATACGGGTGATATAGGTTTTCCAAAGAAATACCGCAGGAAAATCCTACTGTACAGTATTTTCCATTCCAAGTTGAAACCTAATGCGCACCCCAGAACCTCTCCACATCATGAAAAGGGAATCGAAGTATCTAAATCGGATTCCAAAAGGTCGAAGTGTTCATAATGGCATCCAATACCTCACAGCCAGGCCTGTCTTTTCTCTCTCTCTCCATCTCTGTGTAGTTTACCGTTCGTTTCAAAGTCTTCCGAGTCAAGATATGGAAACAAGAGCACTGAGAGAGCTGCTGATGCTACGTTGTGGTTTTGTTTTTTTGGAAATTATTTTCGAATAAGATAGCATTTTCAAAATTATATTTCTTGAGATGAAAGTGATGTAAATGCAGCATTAGTTTATAGCATTTTTTTGAACATTATATTTTTCCATAGTAGCATGGAATGTGTTAGACAAAGGTAGCTTCCCTATGTAATAAAGCTATGTATATATATATATATATATATATATATATATATATATATATATATGTATATATATATATATATATATATATATATATATATATATATATATATATATATACATACATACACATACTTTAGGGACGGGGAGAGCTGACCTTTCCCCATCCATCAAGTAAAGGAGAGAGGGAGTAGTAATATCCTGGTGAGAGGGGGATGCTTTTGCGTGCATATATATTTAGATATTTATCCGTCATTTTTGACTGGTCGCATACACTAGTATAGGATAACGCTACTTCCTAACTTGAATATTATCAAAATTCAGTTCACCGAAAATTTTCCCGATACAGAAGGTAAATGAGATTTGAAGAGGGAAAGACCAGTTAAGGGAGAAAAAACCGACGACTTGAAAATCATCCTAAACGTTCCCAACTTTTCCAATTAGGAATCAGACCCATTCTGTCACGTGACTTCAAAAGACCTTGGAAGTTGGGTAGGAATTGTTATTTTTTCTGTAAATCTTCCTTTCTTTTTAGAGAAAGTTGCCTTTTACTTTTCATAACCTCATTTTGTTTACCAAACGATCTCTATCCCTTACTTATCTATATCTTTATTTCGGTCTCATTTCTTACTGTCTGTCCCAAGTACTTTTTCATCGTGACTTTTATTTCGAATTAGAATCATTTTAAATTGCTTTGATTTTAATTTCATTACTCATTTAAGGTTTAAAGGCCGGCCGTGAATGGCAGAGGCAAGGGACAGTGACAATGCAATATCCTAGCTAGGAGAACATTGCTTTAGTGACTGACCATATAGGCTTATGTTGAGCGCTCAAGCTCCCCCTATCCACTCAAGCTAGGACCAGGGAGGGCTAGGCAATGACTGTTGATGACTCAGCAGGTCGACCTATAGGTTCTCCCAAACCTCTCATACTTAGCTCACAAGGATGGTGAGGTTGTTGACACGACAAGAAAATTTCGAGCTTTAGTGGGACTCAAACCCCAGTCCGGCAGATCACCAGATAGGGACATTTCCAATAGGCCACCACAAACATTTGGATGGTAATTGCGTGGGTCTAATTATCATCTATTAAAATTTTATAAAATAACAAAACATCAGATTTATATGTAAAAATCGGACAAGTCTTAGGATTCTAATATCTAAAAGTTGGGATGTCTTGGGTTCAATTGTAATGATAAAAAAAAAGACTGACATGTCTCTCTTTATTGTTTATATATACCAGAGCTATTTTAACGTCGTACTGATCTTAATATTATATTTTTTATTCATTATTTCCTGTAAAGTTTCTTCATTTCCTTTTCTCACTGGACTAATTTGCCTTGTTGGAGCCCTCGGGATTATAACATCGTTCTTTTCCAACTTATAAATTATTTTTATGAAATTACAGAGACAAAAACTCTAAGAAGAAACATTAGTGACCTTTATTAATTCGAAAGCAAATGGTTTCTGCAATGTTATATTAATTAGCCTTAAAAAATTTATATAAAATGGGTACAGTATTTTATTTCTATATTTGCGAGAATGGTATTTTTCCTTGTTTGCATTTATTATTATTATTATTATTATTATTATTATTATTATTATTATTATTATTATTATTATTATTCAAAAGGAATATTATTATTGTAATTATTATTATTATAATTTTTATTATTATTATTATTATTGTTGTTGTTGTTGTTGTTGTTGTTGTTATCATCATCATCATTATTATAATTCAAAAGAAAAATACCTTTTATTCACTGTACAAAAAAAGAATGAAACAATAAAGAAAAAGAAACGATGAATTATTCCTCATGATAAACAGTTGCTTAAATACCCAAAATCTTGTTTTAATCTGAGGAGATAAATGTGTAAAGTTTGCGGTTAAGTGGATAAAGGACTTAAGAAGCACTGGGAGCTCTTAGGAATCACCACTTTTCCCTCTTCGACCAAATCCGCATTAAAGGGTGAGGACTAAGGCTAAATGAATGCGAAGTTACCCTAAGAGAAAAGGCTAGTACCTCGTCGAGCGGAGAATTATTAACGTAGAATGGGACGTCGAGGAACAAATAATGAGTAGTAGTAGTAGTAGTAGTAGTAGTAGTAGTAGTAGTAGTAGTAGTAGTAGTCAATCTTGAGTAATGCTAAAACACACTCTCATCTCTGAAATTTGAAGTGGAAAGGTTAGATACAAATGAAAAGAAGTTTGAAGCTAGTCAAATATATATATATATATATATATATATATATATATATATATATATAAATATATATATGTATGTATATATATATCATATATATGTATATATATGTGTATATATATATATATATATATATATATATATATATGTATATATAATGGGGAGTACCTTAAAAACTAGTATTTGCAGATGACATATTTCTATTTAGTGAATCATGGGAAGAATTGCAAAAGATGATAGAAGATTTAAACAGATAAAGCAGAAATATAGGACTGAAAATGAATATTAGTAAAACTAAGATATTGTTCAATGAAAATGCAGACACAACAAATAAGGGTTTTGGATGAACCTCTAGAGATTGTTAATAAATATACGTAATTAGGACAGGTAGTAAGTGTTTACCCAGGACATGAGACCGAAATTAAAAGAAGGATAAGCATAGGATGGGGAGCTTTTGGTAAACAGAGTGAGTTATGAAATGTAAAATGTGACTTTCTCTAAAAAGAAAAGTATACAATCTGAGGGTTCTAATAGTATCAACTTATGCCCCAGAAACTTGGAGCCTTACTAAAGTCTTAGAACATAAGGTAGTTACAACTCAAAGAGCTATGGAAAGAATAATGATGGGAATAACATTTAAAAGACAGAACAAGAGCAACATGGATTCGATTCTAAGAAGGTTTGCAGGTGTGGGCTGGCCTAGAAAGACCATAAACAGACGCAAGTGGAAGAACATGTCTGAGACCTTTGTTCTGCAGTGGACCAGTAATGGCTGATGATGATGATGATGATGATATACATAAATGTATGAACTCGTAATCCCGATTATCCCGCTAGGCCAATAATTTGGTCTTTGGGAGCGTGAGCTTATGAATTATCTAAGTACCTTGTTGATACCCCCATATATATATATATATATATATATATATATATATATATATATATATATATATATATATATATATATATATGTAGTGAGAAAAAATGAAATTTCAAGAAATTATGAGATAGGATCGATTGTATTAAGATGATCTGGCCAAGTGAAGAGAATGGAAGACGATTGGTGAAAAGATTGGAGGATTCAGAAGTGTTAGTAGACCGGAGAGGAGGAAGACTTATTAACAGTTGAAAATATGTTCCTAAAGGAGTAGAGAGAGAGAGAGAGAGAGAGAGAGAGAGAGAGAGAGAGAGAGAGAGAGAGAGAGAGAGAGAGAGAGAGAGAGAGGTAACAGTGTATGGGGGAGGTCTTGAACTCAATGCAAATGAGATTGGTGAAGCAAGATATGGAAGTTCTCTACGGACGCCTCCTTCCACAATTCAACTGTTAAATCATACGTACTGTATATCAGTTGCCTTGATAAGGGAATATATATATATATATATATATATATATATATATATATATATATATATATATATATATGTTTATATATATATATATATATGTTTATATATATATATATATATATATATATATATATATGCATATGTATGTATGTATATATTATTATTATTATTATTATTATTATTATCATTATTATTTTTATTACTAGCTAAGCTACAAGGTAATAAATAAACTACAGGAGAGGTAAAAGTATATATATATATATATATATATATATATATATATATATATATATATGTGTGTGTGTGTGTGTGTGTATGTATGTATGTATGTATGTATATAGATTATATATATACAGTATACCTTCATATATACTGTATATATATATATATATATATATATATATATATATATATATATATATATATATATATATATATATATATGTATATATATATTTATATGATAATTATATATATATATGTATATATATATTTATATGATAATATATATATATATATATATATATATATATATATATATATATATATATATATATAATATGTGTGTGTGTTTGTGTCCAGGTTATGCAACTTCTAAATCATATATTTTTCCTAGCTGGGTATATCTCCCACTTTCATTTGTTATGAGCAACCGTTAGAATTAATAAAACTCTCTCTGAGATTACCAGATTCTTTGTTACGAAACTCAAAGAGATTATGATATTCTTAGGGGTGAGGGGGCCATCAGGGGGAGTTTTGGAGGGGAGTACGAGGGGAAGTTTGAATCTGTGTTTGTCTGTTCGTATCTCGAAGCTTTGGAAATAGTGGTCAGGTGTGGAAGGTTGCCATAGAGATGGCGGGTGAGTTGTCAGTTAGGCTATTCTCGGCTTGATTTCTTGCATACTCCCGAAAGGAGGAGGTAAGGAGGGATCTCATCCTCCCACAATCTCCTCCCCTCCCCCTCCACCTTTTCCTCCTACTCATCATCCACAGTTGTTGCTGTTTTGTTCGCGAATGCTATTTATAACGGCATCCTTGTCTAGAAAGGTTTTCTTTTATTTTTTTCCCACGGCTTAAATGAAAGGATATTTAAATTGCATTAATAATTTCCTACATTCTTCAGGGATTGCAGAATTTGTAATGCAAAATATTGCATTAACGCTCGTTGCTTGCAGAGGTTATTCATTGCATGCGCAACTTGAATGGGATGTTGTGGGATATGCCATTCAGACGTTCTAATTACCACAGCTGCGTCTCTCTTAAAGCCCCTTTTCTAGACTGGTGTCATGCAGACCAATTTATGATTTACTGTGACATTTCATGTGCTTATTTTATTTCTCTCTCTCTCTCTCTCTCTCTCTCTCTCTCTCTCTCTCTCTCTCTCTCTCTCTCTCTCTCTCTCTCTCTCTGTATATATATATATATATATATATATATATATATATATATATATGTATGTATGTTTGTGTGTGCGCGTGTATTTAAATCGTTATAAATCTAAAGCTATCATTCTATATATATATATATATATATATATATATATATATATATATATATATATATATATATATTCATATATATGTGTACATATATATGTGCATATATATATATATATATATATATATACATATATATATATACATATGTATATATATACATATATATATATATATATATATATGCGCACATACTTATATATATATATATATATATATATATATATATATATATATATATATGTGTGTGTGTGTGTGTGTGTGTGTATTCAATATAGGTTTTCCATGGACTGACTATCCCTCACCAGGATATTATGATTTGATATTAAAAAAGAAAAGCCGAGATAGAGTTAAATCTCAAGTCATTTTTCAGGTAAACAAAGTTGGATTAATTCATAATTCAGTCTCTTCACATATCATTTATTTATAGCTATTAAAGTGATACGTATTGCTATTATATCTCTTCTGTAATATTGAAAACAAGTTTAAATTTGTAGCAATATATTTTTCATATCTTTAATTTTGCTATTGTAAAATGATTTATAAGAATGTTAAGGTTATGGTAATTCTGATTAAAGAGACGAACTAAAGGTAATGTGGAAAGGAGCCTTGACAGATACAGGAAGATGGCTTTTGACTTATCTTTAAATGATGTATTTAAAATTTTAAATGTTTGATTGATAATTTATTTATTCATTTCAATTTTTTATTTTGAATTATTAATTCTTTATCAAGCACATTCCAATCGGCATCAATGACCATTGATGTTATGATGACATAATTACCAATAATTCATTCATTGATAGATACAATTAAGCAACGAATAAGAAACTCTTAACATATCCAACTAGGAAGCTCAATAAAACTAAATCTCGTAGAAATCTTCGTATGAAATAGTTTCTTTTACACAGACGAAATATCTGTGTGGGTTTTATCCATAGAGAATATCCCACTTATATTTCGAAAGAAAAGCTCCTGTGTGGGATGGTCTTTTGCAATGTCCCTTCAGCAGCTTTGTTGC
>NC_090747.1:93062614-93065114 GCF_036898095.1 Palaemon carinicauda | reverse complement strand
AATTCAGAATAGTTTATTATTATTATTATCATTATTATTATTATTATTATTATTATTATTATTATTATTATTATTATTATTATTATTATTATTATTATTATCAAATTTGTATGTCGTAGTATCGTTAAGACCAGAGAAGCTTCATTAACTGTATTTGTAAAGCTCAAAAAACCAAAATGAACATAATTTTCAAGTAAATACTTAAATTTGTGTAAAGGGCCAAAAAAAAAAAAAAGTATTGATCATATTCTGGTGATTAATTATATCAATTCAAGTGGCAGAAAACAGTGAATAACAAAGCCTCCCATTTTTAATTAGTCCAAGAGCCAAATAACCAAAACTGGCCCAATTAGTATAATATGGTTCGACCACAGTAACAAAGGAAAAGGTCGTTTTCCATTAATCAAGAAATTGAGGAAAACAATATGCTTAGTAGAATGGCCTATTATTATTATTATTATTATTATTATTATTATTATTATTATTATTATTATTACATGCTAAGCTACAATCCTAGTTGGAAAAGCAGGATGCTATAAGCCCAGGGGCTCCAACAGGGAAAATAGCCCAGTGAGGATAGGAAACAAGAGAAAATAAAATATTTTAAGAATAGTAACATTAAAATATTTCTTATATAAACTATAAAAACTTTAACAAACAAGAGGAAGAAAATAAGATATAATAGTGTGCCCGAGTGTACCCTCAAGCAAGAGAAGTCTAACCGACAACAGTGGAAGACCATGGTACAGAGGCTAGCTCGACTTATTTCCTTCAGATAAAAATAAGTAAAATAAAAAAACTGCCGATATATTTTTCCTATGTTGTCTTGGTCGTGTGTGGTTGCCATTAAAGTGGTACCTCTTGATATATGTACTAGTATATATTCATCGTGGCCAAGTGGTAAGTCACTGTCTATACAAGCTTGCCGTACCAGGGTTCGACTCCCGGCCGGTCACAAGCTCTTGTCTTTGTGTGATTTCGCTTGGGGCTCTGATCCCGAGGTCGTCAAGAGAAACCAGTCATTTATGTGTCAAAAATATATGGCTTAATTGAATATGAAAAAACGTCTAAATGTGCAAAATTTATCATATATATCTATCTATATATATACTGTGTATATATATATATATATATATATATATATATATATATATATATATATATATATATATATATATATATATATATATATATATATATATATATAGACATATATATATATTTATATATTAAAGAGGAAAGAGAAGCTATGCATGAAATTATAACTTCTGAGGCCGGTAAATGAGATTGGCCATCTTCTTTTCGCGAGTTAATTTCGGGGTTGTCTTAATAAGATCTGAAACGTTCTCTTGAGGAGCTACTGAATGGAGATATAATAAAGATAATATATAAACGTACCAATGAATTTTTTTGTTTTTTTTTGTTTAGTGTTTGATTTAATATCGTACACGGGAGAAACCTTTTATACCTAGAGGGGCACTCGGTAGAGTGCAGCCCACCGCCGCGGCAGCAAATTTCTCGCCCTTTTGCTTGACGTTGACGTTGACCTTTGACCTTATCATGTATTAATTGTCGTCAGTTCTCATACACTTGAATATGAACCAAGTTTGAAGTCTCTGTGACAACGATATCCAAACTTATTGCTGATTAAGTGAATTGGACATTTTGCTTGTCCGTGACCTTGACCTTTGACCTTGACCTTCCAAAATTTAATAACTTCCAGCTCTTTATATACCAGTTAATCCCTGCAAGTTTTAGCACTTTACGATTAAAATTGTGGCGAGGAAGCTGTTCATAAATAAACATACATACGCAGACAAACAAACACACAAACAGGGGGTAAAATATAACCTCCTTCCAACTTCGTAGGCGAAGGTAATCATTGTTCTTGATAATGATTTATGAATTGTGTTTGTGTGTATGAGTGTGTGTGCGCGCACGCGTATGTTTGTACTTATTCGTAACCAAATGGCATTACCTGTAATGAATACTGCATTTGCGTAGCTGGCTCCTTTACTTCTGATGTGGTTCTCACTAGCCCCTCCCCCCCAAAAAAAAATTGAGTCAGCCCCTCCCCCCCAAAAGAAAATGAGTCAGCCCCTCCCCCCCAAAAAAAAATGAGTCAGCCCCTCCCCCCCAAAAAATGAGTCAGCCCCTCCCCCCCAAAAAATGAGTCAGCCCCTCCCCCCCCAAAAAAAAATGAGTCAGCCCCTCCCCCCCCAAAAAAAGAGTCGAAATCCCTAAACAAACAAGCACCAACGATGTCCGATCCAGCGATCAGACGTATTTCCTGATTGGCTAATTCAAACGAAGTCATGCGATGCAGATGTGGGATGTGTGTTTGTTTGTACGTACGTATGTATGTTAGGGAGGGGGCTCGTCATTGGGTATGTGGATGGGGACAGTAATGATTGTTTATTTATGGTATTTGATTGTTTTCTAATGTAGAGTTTATCTAAATGATTATTGGTGGGTTTTATTGTTCTTACATTTATTTTTG
>NC_090747.1:93050114-93055114 GCF_036898095.1 Palaemon carinicauda | reverse complement strand
ATTCACAGATTATACCCAGATATTCTTCCTGTGAATTATATTATCCGTATTATCATCGGTAGATTATCATAAGTTCCATTTCAATATAAAATTGCGTAATTATAAAATCATAGACTCGAAATAGTAAATGTTTTATGCTAAATGTCATCAGATAACACCTCATTAAAAATATAATAATTGTCAATTATATTTCTATTGTTAGATTCAGATATTTTGATATTGATTATATAGTAACATAATTGGCAATAAATCCGATATCATTTATTATTGCTGAAGGAGTTTGGTATGTAAATGGATATCAGTCTATAGTAATTAATCATTTCTGTTGTTTTACCCAAAAATGTGGCTTTTTATTCTTGTTTTCAAGAATCATTTCTCGTAAATGTATAGAGTTATCTTTAGTTGATTACTTAATTTATTTATCTATATATTGGTTTTATTCTACCTTTCTTCGGTATATTCACATGGCTTTTAGTTGTTCACCTATTAATTGGAAGCTTGCTTTTGAAACAATTTCCTCTATATAGTACAGAGCAAGTGTCTTGTTATATATATATATATATATATATATATATATATATATATATATATATATATATATATATATATATATAATATCCGGTAACGCTGAGTGACATTGCCAGACGTATAACTACTCGGTGTCTCTCCTTGTCCTTCCGGTAAGGGGAGAGAAAGTAGTCATATCCTGGTGAGAGGCTGTACCCCAATAGGTATACTCGGAAACTACAACTGCCGTATTGTCGTCAGGAAAGGAGGAGGGGGGATGTGTGTGAAGAGTTGACTTTGTGTGTGCGTACGCTCATGTTTGCATATCTATGTAAATATGTAGCCGTCATTTTTGACGGGTCGTGTACACTAGTATGTACATATATATACATATATACTTCTTTTCGGAGACCACTGTGGACAAAGCAAATGTTGGTATGTGAATTTGTTTTGTAAAGAATAATATTGTAATATTGATGTAAATGGAAGCGAGAGAGAGAGAGAGAGAGAGAGAGAGAGAGAGAGAGAGAGAGTGCGTTCGTATGCCTGTGTTGATGAAGTGGAAAATTTTTTTGAGTAGTTTTTCAGACAGTGAACCTCTATCATATAAGACTAGTCTTGCATCACTATTCAAATTATGAAAATGTATGAAATATTAGGATTCAAAATTTCTCAAGCATGAAATTCTCCAAGGGCGTCTGGCAGACCTTTGCAGCAGTGCCACCCCCCGCCAGACGCCCTTATTCTGCATATGTTACATGACCCCACATATATTTCCATTTCCTGATGTTGGTACTTGTGTAACCAAACTGATCTACCCAGCCGGTCTATTTTTTTCTTTCAACCGTCCCTCGAGTACTTGACATTGCAAATACTACCCTATCCATAGCTCAGCACCTCTCAGCCACCCTGTCCTTTTAGCTCGGAAAAGTTTCCTGATCGCTGATTGGTTGGACAAGATAATTTTAACCAATCAGATAGCAGGAAACCTTTCCGAGCTAAAATGGCACCGCTACGAGTCAGTGCTAATGTGCCTCATGAAAAAAATTGAGTATAGACCCACTCAGTCAGCATTACACGTAATTGTACATTCATCGAAAAACACTTTAAGCCATATGGCCAGGGTATTACATGTTACATAACCCCACAAGGAAATGGATAACAAGGATAACTACTGTATATTTTCTTGAGCACTTTTCCTTCTGCGGTCATTTTCCCTAACGGCCCACTGATTACTCTACGGAAACAACCCTCCCCACCTCATTTCCCAAGATATTTTTTATATTTTATTTTCTGTTGGTAGTAGAACAAAAGATAAATAAAAGATGAATTTTAAGAATAAATAATGCTCATTATTTATGATGAGGGTATTTCGTTCGCGGTAGAAGGAGCAATATGTAGCTGTAATTGATCTAATTGATTTCATAATGATTTCAATGAATACATGTAAGGGTATATTTAGTTATGTATATAAACTTGGTTTCTTTAAAAATGGATAGTAATGGGTTAAAGTTATAAGTAGTTATGGAATTGAGCATATCGGTATACAGTATTTTTCGTAATGATTCTGCAGTTATTTTTAGCCCCTAACCATTGAGAATTATAATTTAACTAAGGTAATTAAACCTTGTGAGTTAAGGTTTTATATCAAATAGTAGATTATAGTCTCGAGGTTACTATTTGTTTTATTATAGTATTTTGGTTTTGATATATAACAAAGGTTCTTAGTACAGGTCAAAGAAAGAACGAATAAGCTTTATTACTCTTCTTAAAATATTCTATTTTCCTTTTTTCCTTTCCTTACTAAGCTATTTTGCTGTTGGAGCCTCTGTGCTTATAACATCCTGCTTTTCCGACTAGGGGTTTAGCTTAGCTAATAATAATAATAATAATAATAATAATAATAATAATAATAATAATAATAATAATAATACAGTAATGCGGTGTGCATGAAGTTTGCCTAACTGAAATATGGGTAGAATATAGCGTAGAGTTGTATATGTTTTTTTGTTGTTGTTGTTGTTGTTGTTGTTGTTGTTGTTGTTGTTGTTGTTGTTGTTGTTGTTAATAAATCAATTGACTTCCTTTACCGTAAGCTATTGCTGAATAGTAATAATTTTGTTATGAAATCTAAATCATATTTTAGATATGTTTTGTTAACATATGAAAATTCTATCTTTATATTGTGAGCTTTTTAGCTCCCCTAATTAACAATAATTCATATATAACCATTTGGTAAGACCTCCCGAACATAAAGATTCGAAGATATGTGTTTGTGTGGGCATGTCGGTAGTTTTTTCACAGAAACAGCTGATTTATAGAAATTATTATGGGATAATGCTCATAGTCCAATGTCTCTCTTTAACCTTATTGTGACTGTCCCCATACGCTAATTACGAGGTATCATCATCATCTCCTCCCACGCCCACTGACGAAAAGGGCCTCGGTTAGATTTCGCCAGTCGTCTCTGTTTTTAGCTTTCAAGTCAATACTTCTCCATTCATCATTTATTACTTCACGCTTCATATTCCTCAGTCATGTAGGCCTGTGTCTTCCAACTCTTCTAGTGCCTTGTGGAACCCAGTTGAAAGTTTGATGAACTAATCTCTCTTGGAGAGTGCGAAGAGCATGCCATATCCATCTCCATCTACCCCTCACTTTTTATTTTGAAAGAGGTAAAGTGCAGTTTTAACTGAACAGAATTATATGATACTTACCTATCGCGGGAATCGAGCTCCTGATGATCACTTGTAAATAAGCGTTATATCTAATCTGTACTTATCGCACTGTACAGAGGATTATACGATTCTCACGTGAATCGGTCTTTTGAATGACCAGATAAATTGAATTGAAAAACACTGTACAGAAAATCTGAAAAATTATATTAATGCATTTTAAAAATGATGTAAAAATTCTACATCTTCAAATGTATTTCGAAAACCACTTTACAGAAAATTCGCGACAATTTTAATACACTGAAAAAATAAAACTTTGCAATACTTCATCTCCGATAATGAAAAAGTCTTTAGAGTGAAGGAGCATAGAAATACGAAAGGTTAATTTTTAAAGCATAAGGAAAATTCAGATGAAATGGAAAAAATAAATTGAGCCAGCAAGGCAGCGAGGGAAATAAAAGGAATATACACTTCCTTCGCCTTTATGCTGAAACTAAAGATGACGTGTATATATATATATATATATATTATGTATGTATGTATATATATATATATATATTATATATATATATATATATATATATATCATCGTCATCATCATCATCATCAGCCGTTCCTAGTCCACTGCAGAACAAAGCCTTGAGACATGCCCTTCCATATTCGTGTCTGTTTATGATCTTTCTATGCCAGTCCACACCCGCAAACTTTCTTTGTTCGTCAATCCATCGTCTTCTCTTCCTTCCCCTACTTCTTTTGCAATCTCTAAGGCTCCATTCTGTTATTTTTAATGTCCATGTATTATCTGTCATTCTCAATATATCTATATATATATATATATATATATATATTTATATATATATATGTAAATTAATTTTTATATACAAGTATTTAATATATATACATATTTATTCATTTTTTTATAGTTATTAGGCAAAAAATATAAAATTGTGCTCAAGAACACACATGAAGACACCATTTTAAATATACCATTTTTATATGATGATAGCTTCTCGATATGAAAATTTATTGTTTATTTTTTACACCTGCTTATTATGGGACACAGAAATTCCCTGTTCATAGTAGAAATATTCATATAGCGTTCGTAAATGTGGCTCAACTCGGTCTACATAGTCACTGGTAACAAGGTAATTTTATGTATCCTAGAGGTGTGATGCATTTTAATTAAGGCTATACCTCCCGGGAACCATTTTACTTGTGCGTTATGGGATTTTAATTTGTCCTTTTTCCGGTGCATAATTGAGAGAGAGAGAGAGAGAGAGAGAGAGAGAGAGAGAGAGAGAGAGAGAGAAATTTTTTTTTTTTTTTTTTTTTTTTGTAACTGTGTTTAAATGATTTTGTCTCTTGTGAAAGAAGTTGATAACCCAAGAAAGGCTAAATATTTATTTGTGAAATATCAATATTAGAAATAGTTTTAACCAGTTATTTCTGGAATTTCAAAGAATCGTTTCAGAAAGATCCATTGATAAAATATCATTCCAGGAAAAATAATTCCAAATGATACTGATAGAATATAATAGGAGAAACTGTTTTACCATTCTGTGAAAACATGCAGATAAACGTTAGAATAGCAATGTTTATTTTCTCTACGTTAGAATAGCAATTTTTATTTTTTCTGAAGCATGCTGGCAGACTGTAAAAATAGTTTGTTTTCATTGGACTAATTTTTTTTTCTCAAAACATTTTGTTTTTGCCAGTTTCCTATTGCAAACCCCTTGAAGTGATTAAAGGACTAACGGCGCTAATTGCATTGAAAGTTTTCAGCAAAATATTCGAGGTTGGGATAATGTGTTGTGGGTC
>NC_090747.1:93027614-93047614 GCF_036898095.1 Palaemon carinicauda | reverse complement strand
TTTATATAAGATTTATTTTATTGTTATTGTTCCTAAAATATTTTATTTCAATTAATTACTTCTCATGTAGTTTCCTTATTTTCTTTCCTCTCTGGGCTGTTTTCCCTGTTGGAGCCCTCGGGCTTATAGCATTCTGTTTTTCCAACTAGGGTTGTAGCTTAGCAAGTAATGATAGTAGTAGTAGTAGTAGTAGTAGTAGTAGTAGTAGTAGTAATGATCATATTGTACTGATGCAGTCTGTTTCAGTACGGGAAAGTTCTTATTTTGTTAAGGGATATACCAAGTTATGAATGTCATTCATTTTTATTTGAAAATATATGACGTGATGATGACATTTTAGCATTTCTATGTCTATTTAGACAAAGTATTCAGTGCTTTGGTTTCCATAGCTTATATTTAATTAACAATTTTTTATTTGGAGAGCAATTCTAGACGAATCTCTCTCTCTCTCTCTCTCTCTCTCTCTCTCATCAGTGATAATTGCTGTTATGATGCTAGATATCTAGTATCTCTCTCTCTCTCTCTCTCTCTCTCATCAATGACCATTTCTGATATGATGCCAGATAATCTCTCTCTCTCTCTCTCTCTCTCTCTCTCTCTCATCAATGACCATTTCTGATATGATGCCAGATAATCTCTCTCTCTCTCTCTCTCTCTCTCATCAATGACCATTTCTGATATGATGCCAGATAATCTCTCTCTCTCTCTCTCTCTCTCTCTCTCATCAATGACCATTGCTGTTATTATGCCAGATAACATTCTCTCTCTCTCTCTCTCTCTCTCTCTCTCCAAGACCATTGCTGTTATGATACCAGATAATATCTAGTATCTCTCTCTCTCTCTCTCTCTCCTCTCTCTCTCTCTCTCTCGGTCAATTAGGAGAACAGAATCATAACACACAGTTTAAAGCTCCTTTATCTAGCTGTATTTAAACGAACACAACCAATCTTTATTCCATTTAAAGACAATTTTTCCACTGAGTCAGCCTTTAGAAAAGAATCCAAGTTTCGATAACGTTGTCATTTCAAAACTTTTAGGGTAAACATCATGGAAAAGTTTGCTTGTGATCGAACCTGTCTCTTGACCTCCGTTGCCCCTGGCAATATTTCATCCTCCATGTGGCTGTATTATCTCTCGTGTCATTGGCGTGGGATGATGGTAAGGATTCTCTTCCAGATAAGGATTCCGTGGTGATGCGTGGGGATCGCATTGAAACTAGAGATTTGCTGAATTGTCTCCATCGAGAGTCTTTGATTTGGGAATAGTTCTGGTGGTTTTCCGGAATTTTACATGGATGTTACAACTTTCTATTTTGATATATTTGTGTGTGTGTTTATATATATATATATATATATATACACATACATACATACTGTATATATGTAAGGTACTTGGCCCATACTGTATATATGTAGGGTACTTGGGCATGTTACTCTACCTTTACAATGGATAGACAATGTCTTAGTGTCGTTAAAAAATCGAAGAAGCCATTAAGACACTGTCTATTTATTATATATGTATGTATGTATGTATGTGTATATATATATGTATGTATATATATATATATATATATGTGTGTGTGTGTGTGTGTGTGCGTATGTTTCTCTGCGTGTTTATATGTGTCTAAGTATATGGAGATACGTTTGGAATAATGATTTTGGTCATTATTCCCAACGAACACAATTTTATATTTTTCTCATTGAATTTTCATTTTCCACTCCCTTATCCATTTGACATGTGCACAGGCATATGTATGTTTAATCCGAGATACGGCCTTAACAATCTTGACGGTTACTATTATGGCGTAGGAATTTGATTTTCATATACGTGGGATAGACTCCAACTACTTCATTAAGATGACTATCCCTATATTGTTCATTAGGGATTATGATACGCTGCAGGTTGACTAAGGCACCAGCCACCCGTTGAGATACTACAGCGAGAGAGTTATTGGGTCCTTTGACTGGCCAGATAGTAGCCTACTGCATGAGATCCCTCTTTGGTTACAGCTCATTTCTCCTTTGCCTACACATACAGCGAATAGGTTGGCATATAATTTGCACATTCTCCGCTTTCCTCATACACCTGATAATTCTTATATAACCGAAAACTTCTTCTGCGCTCAGTGGTTTAACTACTGTACTCTAATTGTTCAGTGGCTACTTCGCTCATGGTAAGGGTAGAAAACTCTTAAGTTATGGTAGAAAGAGGAGGACACTGCAAAATCAAACTATTGTTCTCTGGTCTTGGGTAGTGCCATAGCTTCTGTACCAATGGACTTCCACTGTCTTGGGGGTAGTGTTGTCTTGTCTATGGGTACACCCGGACTCACTATTCTATCCGTTTCCGTATTTCCTATCCTCACTGGGCTATTTTCCCTGTTAGAGTCCTTGGACTATATTATAGCATCCTGCTTTTCCAACGAGGGTTGTAGCCTAATAAGTAGTAATAGTAATAATAAGATGTTAGAGATTAAACAAACTAAAAAGGTATTTTCGGAACGTATTTCTTTGTCGGATATATATCCCACTGATATATCACAGTCAGTCATTACATACACAGTACTCATCTTGTTCGTTATTACCGTGTGTTCAGAGTTTGTTAGTGTTAATGGAACTCAACTTTCAATTAATTGCAACCTTGAAATTACAATGGCCGTAGAACTGTCACGTTGGTGAAAGAATGAAGCGTTGGCATTCGCTCATATAGATAGATTTATATTCTGTTATTAGATAAAATGGGCTTTATGTCAGCACAGACGAATAGCCCGTAAATTTTGGGAGCGGACACTGAGTTTTTATATGAATTGCATAAGTTTTTTTTAGAATAAATCAGGTATTTTTTGGATATTTTTAAGATATTAATTTCAATAATCTGGTATTTTTAGAATATTAATGTCAGCTTTCGGGTATTTTTAGGATATTAATTTAAACACTCAGGTATTTTTAGGATAATGTTAACATTCAGGAATTTTTTTGGATATTAATTTCAACAAGCAGGTATTTTTAGGATATTCAACAATCAGGTATTTTTAGGATATGAATTTCAACAGTCAGGTATTTTTAGGATATGAATTTCAACAATCAGGCATTTTTAGGATATGAATTCCAACATTCAGATATTTTTAGGATATGAATTTCAACAATCAGGTATTTTTAGGATATGAATTCCAACAGTTAGGTATATTTTGGATATGAATTTCAACAATCAGGCAATTTTAGGATATGAATTTCAACAATCAGGTATTTTTAGGATATGAATTTCAACAATCAGGCATTTTTAGGATATGAATTTCAACAATCAGGTATTTTTAGGATATGAATTTCAACAATCAGGCATTTTTAGGATATGAATTTCAACAATCAGGCATTTTTAGGATATGAATTTCAACAATCAGGTATTTTTAGGATATGAATTTCAACAATCAGGTATTTTTAGGATATGAATTTCAACAATCAGGTATTTTTAGGATATAAATTTCAACAATCAGGTATTTATAAGAAGTGAATTTAAACAATTGTTGAATTTGTCTGAAATGAGGAAGCGTATGGCTTCGAAATATTATTGCTCTGCGGTATGAGTCTCTCTCTCTCTCTCTCTCTCTCTCTCTCTCTCTCTCTCCCCAGATTTTTATATCAGTACCAGTGAACCTTCCCCTCATTATTTTAGAGCTTATAAAAATGCCTCTCTTTTCCCCAAAAAGTAAATTGTCTACTTTTCAACATGATGAAGATAACGATACAGTTTAAAACCCCAAAAACATCGAAATTGACAACTTTACAGCAAAACTGTCATAGAGAGTTTAGAGCAAAACTGTTCTCCATGAGAGTTTACAGCAAAACTGTTCTCCTCGAGAGTTTGCAGCAAAACTGTTCTCCTCGAGAGTTTACGCAAAACTGTTCTCCTCGAGAGTTTACTGCAAAACTGTTCTCCTCGAGAGTTTACAGCAAAACTGTTCTCCTAGAAAGGTTACAGCGAAACTGTTCTCCTCAAGAGTTTACAGCAAAACTGTTCTTCTTGAGAGGTTACAGCAAAACTGTTCTCCTCAAGAGTTTCCAACAAAACTGTTCTCCTCTAGAGTTTACAGCAAAACTGTTCTCCTCGAGAGTTTACACCAAAACTGTTCTCCTCAAGAGTTTACAGCAAAACTGTTCTTCTCGAGAGGTTACAGCAAAACAGTTCTCCTCAAGAGTTTCCAACAAAACTGTTCTCCTCTAGAGTTTACAGCAAAACTGTTCTCCTCGAGAGTTTACACCAAAACTGTTCTCCTCAAGAATTTACAGCAAAACTGTTCTCCTCGAGAGGTTACAGCTAAACTGTTCTCCTCAAGATTTTACAGCAAAACTGTTCTCCTCGAGAGTTTACAGCAAAACTGTTCTCCTCGTGAGTTTACAGCAAAACTGTTCTCCTCAAGAGTTTACAGCAAAACTGTTCTCCTCGAGATTTTACAGCAAAACTGTTCTCCTCGAGAGTTTACAGCAAAACTGTTCTCCTCAAGAGTTTACAGCCAAACTGTTCTCCTCAAGAGTTTACAGCAAAACTGTTCTCCTCAAGAGTTTACAGCCAAACTGTTCTCCTCAAGAGTTTACAGCAAAACTGTTCTCCTCAAGAGTTTACAGCCAAACTGTTCTCCTCAAGAGTTTACACCAAAACTGTTCTCCTCAAGAGTTTACAGCCAAACTGTTCTCCTCAAGAGTTTCCAACAAAACTGTTCTCCTCTAGAGTTTACAGCAAAACTGTTCTCCTCAAGAGTTTACAGCCAAACTGTTCTCCTCAAGAGTTTCCAACAAAACTGTTCCCCTCTAGAGTTTACAGCAAAACTGTTCTCCTCAAGAGTTTCCAACAAAACTGTTCTCCTCTAGAGTTTACAGCAAAACTGTTCTCCTCAAGAGTTTCCAACAAAACTGTTCTCCTCTAGAGTTTACAGCAAAACTGTTCTCCTCAAGAGTTTACAGAAAACTGTTCTCCTCAAGAGTTTACAGCAAAACTGTTCTCCTCAAGAGTTTCCAACAAAACGGTTCTCCTCAAGAGTTTCCAACAAAACTGTTCTCCTCAAGAGTTTCCAACAAAACTGTTCTCTTCAAGAGTTTCCAACAGAACTGTTCTCCTCTAGAGTTTACAGCAAAACTGCTCTCCTTGAGAGTTTACAGCAAAACTGTTCTCCTCGAGAGTTTACAGCAAAACTGTTCTCCTTGAGAGGTTACAGCAAAACTGTTCTCCTCGAGAGTTTACAGCAAAACTGTTCTCCTCGAGAGGTTACAGGAAAACTGTTCTCCTCGAGAGTTTACAGCAAAACTGTTCTCCTCGAGAGGTCACAGCAAAACTGTTCTCCTCGAGAGTTTACAGCAAAACTGTTCTCCTCAAGAGTTTACAGCCAAACTGTTCTCCTCAAGAGTTTCCAACAAAACTGTTCTCCTCTAGAGTTTACAGCCAAACTGTTCTCCTCAAGAGTTTCCAACAAAACTGTTCTCCTCAAGAGTTTACAGCAAAACTGTTCTCCTCAAGAGTTTCTAACAAAACTGTTCTCCTCAAGAGTTTCCAACAAAACTGTTCTCTTCAAGAGTTTCCAACAAAACTGTTCTCCTCTAGAGTTTACAGCAAAACTGTTCTCCTCGAGAGTTTACAGCAAAAATGTTCTCCTCGAGAGTTTACAGCAAAACTGTTCTCCTTGAGAGGTTACAGCAAAACTGTTCTCCTCGAGAGTTTACAGCAAAACTGTTCTCCTCGAGAGTTTACAGCAAAACTGTTCTCCTCGAGAGTTTACAGCAAAACTGTTCTCCTCGAGAGTTTACAGCAAAACTGTTCTCCTCAAGAGTTTACAGCAAAACTGTTCTCCTCAAGAGTTTCCAACAAAACTGTTCTCTAGAGTTTACAGCAAAACTGTTCTCCTCGAGAGTTTACAGCAAAACTGTTCTCCTCAAGAGCTTACAGCAAAACTGTTTTCCTCGAGAGTTTACAGCAAAACTGTTCTCCTCAAAAGCTTACAGCAAAACTGTTCTCCTCGAGAGGTTACAGTAAAACTGTTCTCCTCAAGAGTTTACAGCAAAACTGTTCTTCTCAAGAGTTTACTGCAAAACTGTTCTCCACGAGAGTTTACAGCAAAACTGTTCTCCTCGAGAGTTTACAGTAAAACTGTTCTGCTCGAGAGGTTACAGCAAAACTGTTCTCCTCGAGAGTTTACAGCAAAACTGTCCTCCTCGAGAGTTTACAGCAAAACTGTTCTCATGAGAGTTTACAGCAAAACTGTTCTCTTCGAGAGGTTACAGCAAAACTGTTTTCCTCGAGAGTTTCCATCAAAACTGTTCTCCTCGAGAGTTTAAAGCAAAACGGTACTCCTCGAGAGTTTACAGCAAAACTGTTCTCCTCAAGAGTTTACTGCAAAACTGTTCTCCTCGAGAGTTTACAGCAAAACTGTTTTCCTCGAGAGGTTACAGCAAAACTGTTCTCCTCGAGAATTTACAGCAAAACTGTTCTCCTCGAGAGATTACAGCAAAACTGTTCTCCTCGGGAGTTTACAGCAAAACTGTTCTCCTCGAGAGTTTACAGCAAAACTGTTCTCCTCGAGAATTTACAGCAAAACTGTTCTCGGGAGTTTACAGCAAAACTGTTCTCCTCAAGAGTTTACAGCAAAGCTGTTCTCCTCAAGAGTTTACAGCAAAGCTGTTCTCCTCAAGAGTTTACAGCAAAGCTGTTCTCCTCAAGAGTTTACAGCAAAACTGTTCTCCTAGAGAGTTTACAGCAAAACTGTTCTCCTAGAGAGTTTACAGCAAAACTGTTCTCGAGAGTTTACAGCAAAACTGTTTTCCTCGTGAGTTTACAGTAAAACAGTTCTCCTCGAGAGGTTACAGCAAAACTGCTCTCCTCGAGAGTTTACAGCAAAACTGCTCTCCTCAAGAGTTTACAGCAAAACTGTTCTCAAGAGTTTCCAACAAAACTGTTCTCCTCTAGAGTTTACAGCAAAACTGTTCTCCTCGAGAGTTTACAGCAAAACTGTTTTCCTTGAGAGTACAGCAAAACTGTTCTTGAAAGTTTACAGCAAAACTGTTCTCTCGAGAGTTTACAACAAAACTGTTCTCCTAAAGAGTTTAAAGCAAAACTGTTCTCCTAAAGAGTTTACAGCAAAACTATTCTCATCGAGAGCTTACAGGAAAACTGTTCTCCTTGAGAGTTTACAGGAAAACTGTTCTCCTCGAGAGTTTACAGCAAAACTGTTCTCCTCGAGAGTTTACAGGAAAACTGTTCTCCTTGAGAGTTTACAGGAAAACTGTTCTCCTCGAGAGTTTACAGCAAAACTGTTCTCCTCGAGAGTTTACAGCAAAACTGTTCTCCTCAAGAGCTTACGGCAAAACTGTTCTCCTCAAGAGTTTACAGCAAAACTGTTCTCCTCGAGAGTTTACAGCAAAACTGTTCTCCTCAAGAGTTTACAGCAAAACTATTCTCCTCGAGAGTTTACAGCAAAACTGTTCTCCTCGAAAGTTTACAGCAAAACTGTTCTCCTCGAGAGTTTACAGCAAAACTGTTCTCCTCAAGAGTTTACAGCAAAACTGTTCTCCTCAAGAGTTTACAGCAAAGCTGTTCTCCTCGAGAGTTTACAGCAAAACTGTTCTCCTCAAAAGTTTACAGCAAAACTGTTCTCCTCGAGAGTTTACAGCAAAACTGTTCTCCTCAAAAGTTTACAGCAAAACTGTTCTCCTCGAGAGTTTACAGCAAAACTGTTTTCCTCAAAAGTTTACAGCAAAACTGTTCTCCTCGAGAGTTTACAGCAAAACTGTTCTCCTCCAGAGTTTACAGCAAAACTGTTCTCCTCGAGAGTTTGTTACCTTGGATACGTCAGTGTTATTCGTAATTAGATTTATTCTTTACAATTCTGTGAATAGAATTCTTATTATCTGGAGAAAAAGTGTGTTGTAGCCTTTTTAATATGTTATATTCACTATTTTATTTTCATGTTAATTTAATGTAAACCTCTAGAGAAATTAATGTTCTTTTTTTACATAATTAGAAATAAACTTCAATTCAAAAGGAAATGAAATGCTCGTTTATTTGAACGTTTATGTTGTTTATATTATGAATGGTAAAAATTAGGGAATTTTTATGGTAGAGAGAGAGAGAGAGAGAGAGAGAGAGAGAGAGAGAGAGAGAGAGAGAGAGAGAGAGAGAGAGAGAGTTACAAGGATATTGGATGTCTAAAAGACTTATAATCCATCTGTGGAGACTATTTGCTCTTGGATATAGCGAATTAGTTTTAATGTTTAGAGTTTTTATGATTTTGTCTTAACTTATTCGTGAATTCGTTTAGTGTTACTGTTTACTACCTCCGCTGGAAGCCTATTCCATGTATTTACTATTTTATATGTAAAGAAATTACCACATTGAGTGGTGTTGTATCTTTTTAATTCCAGTTTGTATTCTGGACTGATTTTGTGCTAACCGTGAATAGATTGTTGTAATTACCTCCGCCAACGAAGTTGGAAGGAGGTTATGCTTTACTCCCTGCTTGTGTGTTTGCGTTTTTGTTTGTGGACAGCTTCCTGGCCACAATTTTAATCATAGAGTAATGAAACTTTTTTACATTTGTTATTCCTTTAAGAATTTTGTATACTTCTATCATCTATCCCCTTAGTCATCTAGTTTGTAGATCAAACAAGTTCATACGTTCCATTCTCCGTCTATAGTCGAATTGAGAGGCTGGACATGATATTATTTTGTTGAAAATAACGATATTCTCAAGATAAGTATATTTAAACTATTTTTTTTTATACATTATTTATTATTTTGTTTTTCGTGTTAATATGGACAATTTCACGAAATTCATTTTTGCCAGTCGCCTACGAAATCCGTAAATATTTATAATTGTTTTATCAATGGCTATTCAAATTAGTGTTTATTTTTATATGCAAAATAAAACACCTGATTTATGAGAAAGGAGAACGGGTTTTATTGTTATTATTTTTAAATGACATCTCTTATTCGAACCCCCACACACGTATAGAAAAATTAATTGGTAAAGAAAAGGAAAGAAGAGGGTGATAGAATAAATAATGATTATATGACATGATAGAAGGTGAAATAAAAACAAGAGAACTGTGTACTAAACAACCCTCTCTCTCTCTCTCTCTCTCTCTCTCTCTCTCTCTCTCTCTCTCTCTCTCTCTCTCTCTCTCTCTCTATATATATATATGTATATATATATGTATATATAGATATATATATATATATATATATATATATATATATATATATATATATATATATATAAATTATATAAATATATATATATATATATATATATAAATAAATTAATTAGTAAAGAAAAGGAAATAAGAGGGTTATAGAATAAATTATGATAATATGTAATGATAGAAGGTGAAATAAAAAACAAGAGAACTGTTGACTAAACAACCTTCTCTCTCTCTCTCTCTCTCTCTCTCTCTCTCTCTCTCTCTCTCTCTCTCTCTCTCTCTCTCTCTCTCTCTTTCAAAATTAATTGGTAAAGAAGAGGGTGATAGAATAAATAATGATAATATGAAATGATAGAAGGTGAAATAAAAAAAAACAAGAGAACTGTTTACTAAACAACCCTCTCTCTCTCTCTCTCTCTCTCTCTCTCTCTCTCTCTCTCTCTCTCTCTCTCTCTCTCTCTCTCTCTCTCTACTTTAGTTTGCTTACGTATCCATGTTGCTCTGTTTCTGTCTTAGTGTTATTCCCATCTTAATTTTTCCACTGCTCTTTGAGTTGTAACTATCTTACGTTCTAAGGATTTAATAAGCCTCCAAGCTTATGATGCATAAGTTAATACTGGTAGAACCTTCTGATTAGATATTTTTCATTTTGGAAAAAGGGATATTTTGGTTACTAAAAGCTCCTCATCCCATGCTTATCTGTCTTTTAATTTCGGCCTCATGTCCCGGGGAAACATTGTCTATCCAAGTACGTATATTCATCAACAATCTCTCTCTCTCTCTCTCTCTCTCTCTCTCTCTCTCTCTCTCTCTCTCTCTCTCTCTCTCTCTCTCTTTTGTTCCCGTTATTCTAGGCTCAAACAATGGGATTAAATTACTCTCCCCGTCCTTCACAGCGCAAGACAACCGTCAAGATAGTATTTATGAAGTTCTAAAAGAAAAAAAAAAAGAAGAAAACTTGATCACCAGTGAGCAAAAAATGGCCGTTTGTTTTTCGACATCACTTCAAAATGAAGTCATTGTCTTGGCACTCATTAGGGAACTTCTTGGCAGTAAATGGGACGGGAGACGATGGTCTTCAACGGAAGTTGAAAAAAAAAAAATCTTGTAAAAAAACAAAACAGTGGATGAGAGGATAAAGTAAAGTAAAACGGAAAAAAAGGTAAAATAAGAAAAATAGTGGATGAGAGGAAAAATAGGGTTATTGAAAAAATGATAAGTGGAGAGAAGACAGAAATAAGGCAAAATAAGATGAGGGAAAAAGCAAAACAGTGGATAAAAGGAAAAAATAAGGTTATTGAAAAAGTGATAGAAGGAAGAAGTAAGGTAAATAGGTAGGATAAAAGATGGCAGATAAAGAAAGCAAAACAGTGGATGAAAGGAAAAAATAGGGTTATTGAAAAAATAAGTGGAGAGAAGAAAGAAATAGGGCAAATAGGTAGAATAAAAGGTGGCATATAAAGAGAGTAATACAGTAAATGAAAGGAAAAAATAGGGTTATTGAAAAAATAAGTGGAGAGAAGAAAGAAATAGGGCAAATAGGTAGAATAAAAGGTGGCATATAAAGAGAGTAAAACAGTAAATGAAAGGAAAAAATAGGGTTATTGAAAAAATAAGTGGAGAGAAGAAAGAAATAGGGCAAATAGGTAGAATAAAAGGTGGCATATAAAGAGAGTAAAACAGTAAATGAAAGGGAAAAATAGGGTTATCGAAAAAAGGATAAGTGGAGAGGAGAAAGAAATAAGCTAAATAAGTAGGAAAAAATATTTCAGATGAAGAAAGCATAACAATGGATGAGGGGAAAAATATGGATATTAAAAAAGATAAGTGGAGAGAAGAAAGATATAAGTAAAATAAAAATTTTCATGCTTATTAAAGGAAGTAGTAATAGAGTTTACTAAATTGTTTTAAATCATGTGGATAAAAATATAAGAAAAGAGAAGTGTAGAGATGCAAGAATTAAGGAAATACATACGTATTATTGCTTGAAAAAAAGATGTGATCAAAGAGTTTAATGAAAGTGTTAAAATCATATTGCTATTAAGAAAAAGAAAAAACAGACAGAAAGAATAAAATTACTTTAAGAGAAAGAAAATCTGATTACAAAGTTAATTATAGTATTATTAATTTCATATTACATGTTACTCGGAGGGTAGAAAAATGATAAATATATTCCTTGTTAATTTGATTGTAGAAATATGATATACTGCATGTATTAGGTCATGAGAGAGAGAGAGAGAGAGAGAGAGAGAGAGAGAGAGAGAGAGAGAGAGAGAGAGAGAGAGAGAGAGAGAGAGAGAGAGTATTTCCCTCTCATATTCTGATATATACATTATATAAAATGTTTGTAACAAAGTATCTATACTGTTATATATATCCATCCATATACCAAGGCACTTCCCCAATTTGGGGGTAGCCTGCATATATATATATATATATATATATATATATATATATATATATATATATATATATATTATATTATATTATATATATACAAATATATATATGTATATGTATATATATATATATATATATTATATATATATTATATATATATATATATATATAGAGAGAGAGAGAGAGAGAGAGAGAGAGAGAGAGAGAGAGAGAGAGAGAGAGAGAGAGAGAGAGAGATCGGGCCTCTCTCTCTCTCTCTCTCTCTCTCTCTCTCTCTCTCTCTCTCTCTCTCTCTCTCTCTCTCTCTCCCTTGAAACTCGATAAAGTTTCTCAAGAATGCTCAAGTTAAAGAGACTATCGGATAGTGGACGGCCCTCCCCGTTCGCAGCATCACCATCATTCGGTGGAACCTGAAGAATTTGTACCTTCAGGAAAAGCTCGTTATGTAAATGCATCTAATGATGACATCCTCCTCCCCTTCCCCTCCCCCCCCCCCCCCCTTCCTCACCTTATCCAATAAGCGTGATGTCCCGCTAGGTGGGTGTTGAAAACTTCATATGGAAAGAGCGACAGAGGTAGGCGTCGACTTAGGGGGAAATTGCTCTCAGGCTGCCGAAGGGTATCGTGCTAAGATGGGGAAGTTTTATTCATTAATTGAGTTGTTATTATTATTATTATTATTATTATTATTATTATTATTGCTATTATTATTATTATTATTATTATTTTTATTATTATTATTATTATTATTATTATTATTATTATTATGGCGATTGTTTTGGTTTTCGTTGATTTCTTGCACAAAATGTCCGAAAGTTGTGATTTTGAAACATTCCTAAGAATCGCAGTCGTACAATTACTTTTAATTGTTATTATTATTATTATTATTATTATTATTATTATTATTATTATTATTATTATTATTATTTGCTAAGCTACAACCCTAGTTGGAAAAGCAGGACGTTATAATTGATTGAGAATTTGCAAAATGAATGGAGTAAGCATCAAATATTTCAAATCCTTCTGCATAGTCTTAATTGATTGATTGATAGGTTTTCTAGCCATCTGCGTTGTCTTAAAATTGTTTTATTTCAGTAATTGGGAATTTGTAAAAAGGATTAAACAACAGGTTTTTTAAATAATTTTAATGAATGATTCTGTGGGGTTGATATTTCACGTACCAGTCTCACTGAGCTAAAGCTCCTGTTACATTTCTTTGGATTTGTGACGGGCCGAGAGAAGGTTATGAACTCAAAGGCAGTATGAAAGCAACTGAGTTAATTTATTATAGAACACTCTCCTTTATATACAAAACCTCAAGGCAACAGGAAATTACATGTTCGAGAAACAGACAATGTTACATAGGAGAAACGCAGACATGTTTATTCTGGTTCTTTTTAGTGCGAGGGAAGAGCGAAGATACTATCATAATATATACGAAATGAATTATGTACGATCCTGTGACACACGGTTGGTACAGATTGCTATTACGCAGAGGGAACAGAGACCTATAATTTCACTCCGTTGATGTACGCCAGTCTCCGTTTAGTCTACGTTTCCCCTCCGGTACTTCTCCGGTCTTAGTCCATTCTGCCTGTTATTTCTCCAGTACTCCTATGTTTTGTACGTACTTTATCCGTTAACTGTCCGTTATCATTTCGTTCCTATCCGGTAGTGTTCATTAGTCAGTTCATTCCTCATCCATTCCTTTCCGTTCCTTATCCGTAACCTCGAACGGAAATAACCGGATGGCTGTTTAGCAGGCGTAATCTATCCGTTTTTTTTCTTCAAATTTTTTTGAAATCGAAAACCAACAAATTGAGGAAGTAGACCACTACATTTACCTAGGACAACGAATCTCTCTACATGACGCCTGTAAAGAGAGCGATATAAAAAGAATAACAACCCTCGGTTGGCAAGCGTTTGGAAGAGCCAGTACAGTGTTAAAAAATAAGAAGATTCCTATCATCTTAAAAATGAAAGTCTATGATCAGTGTATCCTCCCCACTGTCACCTATGGGGCCGAAACTTGGAATCTAACATAAAAGCTTTCCCTTAAATTACGAACAATGCAGAGGGCAAATGAGAGAATTATGCTAAATCTAACATGGAAGGATAGAAAAACAGCTAAATGGATACGTCAAAAAACTAAAGTAATGGATATCCTTGAAACCATTAGCAAGCTCAAATGGAACTGGGCAGGGCACATTGCCAGGATGACAGACAACCGATGGACATCACGAACAACCTTCTGGACACCCCGAGGATACACAAGAAACCGAGGAAGACAAAAAACCCGCTGGCGAGATGACTTAGACCAACATAAGCAACATTGGCACAGAAAAGCTTGCGATAGAAGTCTGTGGAGAAACCTGGGGAAGGCCTACATCCAGCAAAGGACTTTTGAAGGCTGAAATGATGATGATGAATCTATCCGTTCGTGCAATCCAGTCAGAAGTGATAGGTCGTAACTACCCTAACTCCTAGCGATGGAAAGCTCTTCTCATCTAGATTCCTTCAACGACTCTCCATCCTCTGGTCGTTTCCTCGACCCCTGGTCCTTCATAGATATGATCCTTGAAGGTCTTGACCTTCCATCTTTTTCCAGAATCTTTATTGAAGGTCCTTCATTCTCTAGAACCTTGAGGTGTTCAAGTCATTTCTTGTCCTTCACTAGTCAGATCCTTGAAGGTCTTGACCTTCCATCTTTTTCTAGAATCTTTATTGAAGGTCCTTCATTCTCTAGAACCATGAGGTGTTCAAGTAATTTCCTGTCCTTCACAAGTCAGATCTTTGAAGGTCCTGTCCTTCCATCTTTTTCTAGAATCTTTATTGAAGGTCCTTCATTCTCTAGAACCTTGAGGTGTTCAAGTCATTTCTTGTCCTTCACAAGTCAGATCCTTGAAGGTCTTAACCTTCCATCGTTTTCTAGACCCTTTATTGAAGGTCCTTCATTCTCTAGAACCTTGAGGTCTTCAAGGAATATCTTGTCTTACAATTCTTTCAGGTTCAGATTGATGACTTCATATATCTCTGCGAGTTTATCGTTTTAGTACGGATGTCATTTTATCATTTAATGCCTATTATTTGCTTGGTTTTATTAACAAAAACTCTGGAACATGTAGAAATGTTCATTAATAAGCTTTGGAAAACGTTATTGTAATTATTTGGATGTTTCCCATTTTCTTTCTGAAATGGGTTAATAATAATGATGATAATAATAATAATAATTATTATTATTATTATTATTATTATTATTATCATTATTATTATTGTCATTGTTGAATTTATGAATGGCGCCATAGTTGCTGGAATTTTGTTTTATTTTCATATTTTGTTACTTTGGGGGGGGGGGGGGGGGGGGTAACGGATGGAAATGTTAGAAATTAAGCGTTTCACATCCAGTACTGATAAAATTCGGGCATTTTTAATTCATGCATAGACTTTCACTTAGAATTGAAATAAATACAACGTCACCGTGTTTTCGTTTGGTTTTAATGGTATTATTATTTATATTGTTAATGCTGTTATCACTGTACTCTTGTTATTATTACTGTTGCTGTTGTTGTTTCTTATTAAACTCTATTTGACATTCGACAATATTATATTTGTGTAATTATTACAGAAAGAGAGAGAGTATTGGAAGATTTAAATTCATATAAGCTCTCCCACCTGAACTGGGTCAAATTTGTGTTAAGAAATATTTTTAATCTTATTTCAAAATGAGAAAATTTAATCCAGATATTGTAAAATGACTAGTGTATGCGACCCGTCAAAAATGGTTGCTAAATATTTGGGTAGGTAGGAACACACACACGCTCGCACACAGATTCAACCCTTCCCAGCCCTTCCCCTTTTCCTTTCGGTGTACCACCTCTCATCTGGGTATGACTACTCCCTCATCCCTCTACCCGTGGGACAGGAAGAAAGCCAGTAGATATACAGTACAATACGTTTCAGCGTGATAGGAAAGATATATATATATATATATATATATATATATATATGCATATACAGTATATATATATATATATATATATATATATATATATATATATATATATGTATATAAATATTCATTTGTATATATATGTGTATATGTATATATATATATATATATATATATATATATATATATATATATATATATATATATATATATATATATATATATATGTATACATATGTATATATATGCATATGTAGTATATATAAATATATATATATATATATATATATATATATATATATATATATATATATAGTTATATTCTATAATTGGTCAGGCACTTGCCCTTTATTATATAGAGGATATGGGTAGCACTGCTGTATATTTATGCTGTCGGGTGAAATCATCAATCATAAGCTTTTTTGTCCAGCGAGTGACAGGTCAAAACAGTGATCCGATTCCCATTAACTGATTAGATCTACATTTGAAAAAAAGGTTTGATTCATTGATCGATTGAGTTAATTTGCGTCATTGCAGTATTGGGTGTTAATCCCTAAGTTCTGATTTTAAACTTTTGACATAAAAAATTTCATAAATGATTATTTTGATTTGTAAAAGATATTTTATTTTTAATTGATCCAAAGGTATATAAATCGTCAGTTTCAGAAGGAATGAGGATAGATAGACCGGGGAAGATAAGGCTAGAGGATGTAAAATTCTTCGAGAGTGAGTGCAAGACTGAATTAATTAGTGCAACCTGTGTCAGGAGTTGTGATAGGTTGTTGGTGAAACCAGGACCAAGTTGATTAGCGCAGCCTGTAAGGAGTTCTGATAGCCTATTGGTAAACGCATAACAGTGGATTAATGCAGCCTCTGTCACGAGTTCTGATAGATTGTTGGTGAAACCAAGACCGGGTTGATTAGATCAGCCTGAGTCAGTTTTGGTAGACTTTTCGTGAACGCAAGACTGGGTTGATTAGTGCAGCCTATGTCAGGACTTTTGATAGGTTGTTGGTAAACGCGATACAGTGGATTAATGCAGCCTATCAGGAGTTCTGATGGGTTGTTGGTAAACGCAAGACATTGTATTAATGCAGCCTGTGTCAGGAGTTTTAATAGGTTCTTGGTGAAAGCAAGACTGGGTTGATTAGAGCAGCCTTTGCCAGGCATTTGGATAAGCTGTTGATGAATGCAAGACTGATTAGCGCTGCTGTTGTCAGGAGTGTTGATAGGTTGTTGGTGAAAGCAAGATTGAGTTGATTAGCGCAGCCTGTGTCAGGAGTTTTCATAAGCTGTTGGTGAATGCAAGACGGAGTTGTTTAGCGCAGCCTGTGTCAGAGTTGTGATAGGTTGTTGGTGAAACCAAGACCGCGTTGATTAGCGCAGCCTTTGTCAGGAGTTCTGATAAGCTGTTGGTGAATTCAAGACGGAGTTGTTTAGCACAGCTTTTGTCAGAGTTATGATAGGGTATTGGTGAACGCAAGACCGATTTGATTAGCACAGCCCTTGTCAGGAGTACAGATCAGCTGTTGGTGAATGCAAGACGGAGTTGTTCTGCGCGTGATAGGTTATTGGTGATGCCAAGGCTGAGTTGATTAGCACAGCCTTTGTCAGGAGTTCTGATAGGGTGTTGTTGAATGCAAGACTGATTTTATTAGCGCAGCCTTTGTCAGGAGTTCTGATAGGTTGTTGCTAAAACACAAGACAGTGGATTAATGCAGCCTGTGTCAGGATTTCTGATAGTCTGTTGGTGAAAGCATGACTGCCTTGACTAGCGCAGCCTGCGTCAGTTCTGATAGACTGTTGGTGAATGCATGCAAGACTGGTTTGATTAGCGCAGCCTTTGTCAGGAGTTCTGAAAGCCTTGTTGGTGAACGATCTGCAAAGGTATAAGAAGCATGGTATGGTGTGGTTGTTTTCTTCAGTAAGGGGCTATCATTGATTTAGCAGCTAACATTAACAGAGCTGTGACTTCTATCCTCTTGTTTCTATGAGTCGCCCTTCATCATTTTTTTCCGGGGAAACGACTTATTGATGAAGTAGATTGTTGATATTGAAGAGCTTGTGTAAAGCAGATTATTTTATCATCTCAACTTTTATTTTTCTTATTCAGCGTAAGAGAAATTTTGATCCAAAGCAAGGTGAATTTTTATATTTTTTTTTTTTCTGCTCAGAATGAGGGATTTTTTTTTATACTCGGAGCTCGGAGTAAGTTTTTTTTTCTTCCTCTGAATAAGGCATTTTTTTTTTTTTTTTATTCAGAGTAAAGGAAATATTTTTTACTCATAGTTAGGGGTGTTTTTTTATACTCCGAGTAAGGGTATTTTTTTTTACTCGCGATAAGGGGAATATTTTTTAATGCAGTGTCAGGGGATTTTTCCATCAGCGTAAGGGGAATATTTTTTCCCTCAGATTAAGGGGAATACTTTTACTCAGAGTAAAGAGATTCTTTGTACTCAGAGTGAGGGGTATATATTTTGCTCAGAGCAAGGGGAATTTTTTTTATACTCAGAGTAAGGGAATTATTTTTATTCAGTAATGGGATTTTTTTTTCTTATTCAGAGTAAGGTTGATTATTTTTTTACTCAGAGTAAGGGGGAATTTTTTTTTTTACAGGGTAAGGGTTTTTTTTTTCTCTTTTTTTTTTCATTATTATTATTCAGGGAAAGACGTTCCCCTCTTATGATAGTGTTTAGCAGGAAAAAGAAACAAGGGCAATATACTGGGGAAAGTTTTGATTATGAACCTGTTCTTTTTTCTTTTTTTTTCTCAGCTGGTGAATCCTCTTTTGCAGACTAAGAAGTTTCTTATATCAGTGTTGGTAAGGGAAAGACTGTAGTTATGGTTTCATACTTTGCCCATTATAATTATCGCGAGTTAACCCCAGCATTTTATCATTATTATTATTATTATTATTATTATTATTATTATTATTATTATCTGTTTGAAAAGCAAGATGCTATAAACCCAAGGGCTGCAACAGGGAAAATAGCCCAATGAGGAAAGGAAATCAGGAAATAAACTATAAGAGAAGTTCAAGAAGAATAGCAGTAGTATTATAAATCTCATACATAAGCTATAAAAACTTCAAAATAATAAGAGGAGCAGAAATATGATAATGATGTGCTCGAGTGTACCCTCAAGCAAGAAAACTCTTTCAAGCAAGAAAACTCTCCTGGATGTTTTCCAAGGTGTTTCTTAAGAAGATGGCTTTGTCAAACGATGTTTGAAATTTTTATCCCAATTAGAGGGTCTGTTTATTAGTTTTTTTTATATTGTATTTCCTTTCTTCATATATAATTGAATTCAACAAAAGCTAGTATGAAATAATAGAATGCTTTAGTACCTAACGCTTTCGTGCATTTTAATACACACTTCTTCAGGGTAGCCTGAAGAAGTGTGCGTTTTAATTCACGAAAGCTCTAGGTACTAATGCATTCTATTATTTCATACTGGCTTTTACTGTATATTAAGTCCCGTGATCCTTGTGACAGTAAAGCATATAGTTTTATGCCATCTCGTCCTCCTGCGCCTATTGACGCTAAGGGCCTCGGTTTGATTTCGCCGGTCGTCTCTATCTTGAACTTTACCTTAGATGTCAGGAAGCCAGAAAACCTCAAATCAATCAATCAATCAATACTTCTCTATTCATCATCTCCTGCTTTGCGCTTCAAAGTCCTCAGCCATGTAAGCCTGGGTCTTCCAATTATTCTAGTCCCTTGTGGAGCCCAGCTGAACATTTGGTGAGCATGCTCAAACCATATCCATCTACCCTCATCATAATCTCATCCACATATTATGGCACTAGATTAATCTCTTATAGTTTCATTTCTAATCCTGCCCTGCCATTTAACTCCCATCAAAAAGAGAGATATGATTTTATGTAATCTCTTGATTTTACAATTTCATCAAAGCTGTTTACTATTCGTTTAAAGAATCATAGATGAAAAATAAAATTAAGATTAATCTAATTTTAAAAAGAGTTTTGCAAAGTCATGGATCCTTTGAAGATATTCTAATCCCAATCATCAAATACGTAATTTCCCTGGACGGTAGCATTTGTTTCTTCTTGGAATCTTCCTCATCATATCTCTAATGAGGTGGGATGACGTTCTAATTGGCCGTCTTGATAAGATAACCATTGACATCAGTAGAGGACTAGAGTGCAATGATCATGGGGAAATAATACATGAGTTGTTTTGATGGAAATAAATAGTTGATTTGTTTTTAATTTCAGTGTGCTATACTTCACTTAACTGTTTGGTTAGGAATTTGTTAGTTGGTTGAATTTAATGGGTGGTGTGAAGGTTTGAAAAAGTTTAGGGCATACTACTTTATCCCAACAAACTTGCTTAGAACTAAAGGCATTATATTCCTTTTAAGGAAGAAAAGTATATTGCGATATATATATAAACAGTATATATATATATATATATATATATATATATATATATATATATATATATATA
>NC_090747.1:92992614-93022614 GCF_036898095.1 Palaemon carinicauda | reverse complement strand
TAAGAAAAAAAACCTGAAATACATTTTTTCTTGATTAATCTGACCTAAAAAATCATGAATGATTCTAATTGAATTTATAAATGAAAAAAGTTAATTCAAAATTTTCGGAGAAATGTTTTCTATATATTTTATTTATGTCGATATAAAAAGATATTTTTCTATTTGATTGACATGTCCTAATAACACGTTTGATATTTTAAATACTGCTCAGAGAATTTTTTTTTTTAATAACCAATATAAACCAGATAAAAGTTTGTAATCTAATTGAAGGATGACACATAAAAAAAGTGTTTCCTGTAATCAAAATGTCCATGAACTGCTTGATACACGGATGAAAATTCAATGAAAATTGTTTCTATTCTGGTGTATATATACCAAAGATAAAATGCACATGTTCTGATTGAATTACCCGGAATTCTGTGGCCTTACTCTGAGAAAATTTGTTTCTATTCTAGTGTATATAACACGAAGAGATGCATATATTCTGATCAAACTAGTGTACGCTACCCGTCAACAAGGACGGCTACATATTTAGATAGATTTTCATGCATTGGACACACACATATTCAATTATTCCCACCCCCTCCCCCTTCCCTAACTACAACTAGCTGGTTCGGAAATTTGTGGGAGACTGTGGTTTCCGAATTAACCTCTCGGGGTACCACCTCTCACCAGGGTATGACTACGTCCTCTGTTCTTCGTTCTGTGTGTGCATGTGGATAAAAATCCCGGAAACTAACACGTGATTAGAGAGCAATATGTATCAAAATACGAAAGGAAAAGTTAAAAATTTGATTTGGGTTAATCCTTTCGTTCGACGATGCCAGCAATACGAGGTCTCTCTCTCTCTCTCTCTCTCTCTCTCTCTCTCTCTCTCTCTCTCTCTCTCTCTCTCTCTCTCTCTCTCTGTATATGTATATACATATATTATATATATATATATATGTATATATATATATATATATATATATATATATATATATACAAACATATATATATATATATATATATATATATATATACATATATACATATATATATATATATATATATATATATATATATATATATATATATATATATATATATACATATATATATATATATATATATTTATATATATGTATATATATATATATATGTATATATATATATATATATATATATATATATATATATATATATATATATACATATATATATATATATATATATATATATATATATATATATATATATATATATGTATGTATATATATATGTGTGTGTGTGTATGTGTGTTACTATCACAGGGGAAACTTTGTTTACCCTCTTCTTACATTGTAAAATATACCTCCCTTAAGAAATATATATTTATAAACTGAAATAAAATAGTTGAAGTGTATGAAGAAACTATTCAAGTAGAAATGCAAAAATGGTAAGAAATCAGAAATAAATCCGAAAAAGATTTTGCGTAGGGGAAAAAGAAAATATATTTTCTAGAACTGTGATTTCACTTCTGAAACACTTTTAGAATAAACCAATATATCAGTTTATGTTTTCAAAAAATCCTTTGCATGTTCTTTATACTTTTCTATAAGAAAGTAGATATTCGTAAGGTGTGCAGGAATCATAAAAATACACCCTTTTAATTTGATTTTACTTTTCAATTGTATGGTGAATTTCCAGAAATATGGCAAAGTATCTTTTATTTGTTTTCTTGAAGGGGTCAAATCTAATGTTAATTATCTATTTTCTTCATGAATGTTATCACATGAATTGTGTTATGTATCCCTGGAGTTTCTTAAGTGATTATTTAATTTTCCATTTGAATCACTTTGCGCATTTTCATGAGATATAACACGTTAACACGTTTCATTCTATTTGTATTCTCTTGCTTGAGGGTACACTCGGACACGCTGTTCTATCTTATTTCTCTTACCCCCCTTATTTTTAAGTTTTTATAGTTTATATATGAAAGATCTGATTGAATGTTGTTACTTTTCTTAAAATGTTTTATTATTGTTTATCACTTCTCTTGTAGTTTTTTATATCCTAGTTTCCTTTCCTCAATTGGCTATTTTTCCCTGTTGAAGCCCTTGAGCTTATAGCATCTTGCTTTTCCAACTAAGGTTATAGCTTAGCATGTAATAATAATAATAATAATAATAATAATAATAATAATAATAATAATAATAATAGAAATTATAATAATAACTACATTTTATATGTTTTCATTCGTGACTCTTCGTGATACAACAATATATAGAGATTGAAGCACTTGCATTTTAGTTAACCAATTCAAAATGTACTCATGTATGGGTATGTATATGCATAGTATTGATGAGAAGGATTTGACGTATTTTATGGGGCAATGAGGTGCCTGGATTAGTAGGTGAAATAAAATGGAGTTTGGGAACCAAAGGTAGATGAAAGTCCATCAGAAGACGATTGGGTAAAATTAACATAGAACGAAAGGGTAAATATCTTGGGAGTGTGTAAAAAGAGAGAGAGAGAGAGAGAGAGAGAGAGAGAGAGAGAGAGAGAGAGAGAGAGAGAGAGAGAGAGAGCGATCGTATTGTTGACGTCGTCGAACGAAAGGATTAACCCAAATCAAATTTTTAACTCTTCCTTTCGTGTTTTGATACATATTGCTCTCTTATCAGGTGTTAGTTGCCGGGATTTTTATCCACATACAAACACATATACATACATATATATATATATATATATATATATATATATATATATATATATATATATATATATATATATATATATATATGTGTGTGTGTGTGTAAATTGTTCTCATATATATATATATATATATATATATATATATATATATATATATATATATATATATATATATATATGTATATATATGTATGTATATATATGTGTGTATATATGTATATATATATATATATATATATATATATATATATATATATATATATACATACATACATACATACATATATATATATATATATATATATATATATATATATATATATATATATATATATATATAATGTTACTATCACTGGGGAAACTTTGTTTACCCTCTTCGTACATTGTAAAATATACCTCCCTTAAGAAATATATATTTATGAACTGAAATAAAATAGTTGAAGTGTATGAAGAAACTATTCAAGTAGAAATGCAAAAATGGTAAGAAATCAGAAATAAATCCGAAAAAGATTTTGCGTAGGGGAAAGTGAAAATATATTTTCTAGAATTGTGATTTCACCTCTGAAACACTTTTAGAATAAACCAATATATCAGTTTATGTTTTCAAAAAGTCCTTTCCATTTTCTTTTTACTTTTCTATAAGAAAGTAAATATTCTTAAGGTGTGCAGGAATCAATATAAAAAATACACAGTTTTAATTTGATTTTACTTTTCAATTGTATGGTGAATTTCCAGATATATGGCAAAATATCTTTTATTTGTTTTCTTGAAGGGGTCAAATCTAATTATGTAAATGTATTTTTTTTTCTTGCTTGTTATCACTTGAACTGTTAGATTAACCGGTGATGAAGTGTGGGACAGAGGTAGATGGAGAACACTGGCCAGAAACATCGACCCCACATAGAAGTGGGAAAAGATGCAGACAAAGAAGAAGAAGAAGAAGTTATCACTTGAACTGTGTTATGTATCCCTGGAATTTCTTAAGTGATTATTTAATTTTCCATTAATCACTTTGCGCATTTTCACGAGATAACACGTTAACACGTTTCATTCTATTTGTATTCTCTTGCTTAAGGGTACACTCGGGCACGCTGTTCTATCTTATTTCTCCTCTCCATTTTTTTGGAAGTTTTTATAGTTTAGATATGAAAGATCTGATTGAATGGTGTTACTGTTCTTAAGATGTTTTATTATTGTTTATTACTTCTCTTCTGTTTTTTTTTATTTCCTAGTTTCCTTTCCTCAATGGGCTATTTTTCCCTGTTGAAGCCCTTGAGCTTATAGCATCTTGCTTTTCCAACTACGGCTATAGCTTAGCGTGTAATAATAATAATAATAGCTTTTGGTATGTTTACATTCGTGATATTATTATTATTATTATTATTATTATTATTATTATTATTATTACCATCCAAGCTACAACCCTAGTTGGAAAAGCAAGGTGCTATAAGCCCAAGGGCTCCAATAGGGAAAAATAGCCCAGTGAGAAAAGGAAATAAGGAAATAAATAAATGATGAGAACAAATTAACAATAAATCATTCGAATAACAGTAACAACGTCAAAACAGATATGTCATATACTTCGTGTAAAACGATATATAGAGATTGAATTACACGTATTTTAGTTAACCAATTCAAGATGTACTCGTGTATGGATATGTATATGGATAGTATTGATGAGAAGGATTTGAAGTATTTTATGTGGCTATGAGGTGCCTGGGTTAGTAGGTGAAATAAGATGGCGCTTGGAAAACAAAGGTAGATGAAAGTCCTTCAGAAGACAATTGGGTAAAATTAACTTAGAAAGAGAGGGGGAATATTTGGGAGTGTGTAAAAAAAGAAAAAGAGAGAGAGAGAGAGAGAGAGAGAGAGAGAGAGAGAGAGAGAGAGAGAGAGAGAGAGAGAGAGAGAGAGAGAGAGCAATAGCAATGTTTTGAAGTGAGGCATATATAGAATACAGCAAAGAGAAAAACCATATAGGCCTTTTTTGAAAAAAACCTATATACATGTTTTTATCTGTAATCATAAAAGCAAGTGGTTATGCCCCCCGCTTTCCTTTTTCCACTCGCCCACTCACTCAGCCAGCCGACGGGTTCTACTCTTATGCCTCCCTAAAAATGAATAATAGATGCTGGAGCATATGGATTTCAGAATGACAGAAGCAGATCGAAGTGTTCCAAGAAAAGGGAAACTTCGTTAAAGGCAGAGAACGCCACTTGATTGACTGCTGAATATTGATGACTGATGGATCCTGGGAGGAATGGTTTGAAGTTTTTCTAGGGTGAGGTAGAGGTGAAATTCCTAGTGGTAGTGGAAGTGACTTCGTGCGGAATGTAAGAAAGGTACTGAAAATACTGGACATTTGAGAGGTACAGTGCAAGGAATATGTTGTTTGTACAGTACAGCAATTCTCGTATATTGATGCGGGAGGATGTTTGTAATATGTTGTTTGTACAGTACAGTTATTCTCGTATATTGGTGTAGGGTGTTTTTTTTTTTTTATATAATTTTTTTTTTAGAGGCTCAGTACAGGGAATATGTTGTTTATACAGTGCAGTAATTTTCGTATATTGCGGTGGGGTGAAGATTCTACTGTATATGTTTGGGGTGTTTTATTAAATTATTTTTGTACGTTTCATTGAGTTTCCAAGAGATTCATAATAATAATAATAATAATAATAATAATAATAATAATAATAATACTGTATTTGGACAGTGTTAGTGTTATTATATACGTTAGTATTTTGGGCAGTTTTCTGTTGTTACATAAACGATTGGAGTCTGCACTTCCTCATGTAAAAATTCCAGATGGGCTGCCATGCTAAGACGCCCCATAGCCCATGATAAATTGGCCCATCAAGTGGAGCCAGACTCTTTGCAGAAGATCTCTCATTCTTCTGATAGTGGGATATGCTTCTTATCCCATAAAATGTGTTGTACATTCCTTGCTGATATTCTTTGTTTTGTTTTACTATTTTTATCATCTTCGCTCGTATTCGTATTTTTATTTTACTTTATCATACTTCTTTTCACCTCCGCCAAAGAAATTGGAATAAGGTTATGTTTTACCTTCCTGTTTGCGTGTTTTTGAACAGCTTCCTGTCCACAATTTTAATCGTAGAGGAATGAAACTTGCACGGATTATCTGTTATGTAAAAAGCTGGAAATGATTAAATTTTGGAAGGTCAAGGTCACGACCAAGCAAAATGTCCAATTCACGTAATCAGCCTTAATTTTGGACATCTTTGTCACTGAGACTTCAAACTTGGTTCATATTTGAGTGTATGAAAATCTACGCCAATTAATTCATGTTAAAGTCAAGGTCAAGGTCGAGCAAAAGGTCGAGATATAAGCTGCCGCGGTGAAGGTCTGCGCTGTACTGAGTGCTCCTCTAGTTTAAATTATCATTTTTCACTCTAATATTTTTTTTTTTTTTGTTTTAGCGGAAATGTTTTCGACTTTAATGTTACGCTTTTTAAAATGTCTATTTAATATTAGATTGTTATGCCTGGTAAAATGAGCCATTTAGAAAATATTTTTTTTTTATTCAAGCAACCCATCTTATTGTTTCATTAGAAACCAGCCGGAAATTATTGATTTTTATTCTTATTAAATTATCTTAGGCAACACAGTCCAAGCAGACATTGTCTGATAAAGATGAGCACTCACTGCTTTGCTTGAAGTAACTTTGTAGAATGCTTTAATGCTGTTCTTTCTGATAATTATAATCGAGAATCGTGTTGTGCCTTCAGACTAGAGCTGACCTGTAAATACGTTTTATATTTTCTATAAATTAATGTCTATTCTTGTTGAATAATACAAGAACTGAAACAAGTATCATTAAAGAATATTTCAGTGCGTTGAATAACGTTGTACATTTGATCAAAATGATCACGTAAATTGTTGTGTTTTGCTTGCAGTAATCATGAAAACATTTTCCTCTTTATTGAACTAGTTGGATTTACGTTTTTTTTTTTTGCCGCAGAGTATAAACGTATCTGAAAAAATGTTTTATGTTTGATCAAAATGGTCACGAATATGGTTTATACTTGTTTGGAAAAACGGGACTTTTATTCGAATATTAATCTGAAATGCTCATTCATTCTCAAAAAAAAAAAACAAAAAAAAAAAAAGATGGAAATACATTTTGAATGCAGACGATAAGTGACCACAAAAATGGTTTTCCAATCTTGTTTAAGTAAGTGGACACATTTGGCTGAAATTTAAGTGCAAACTTTCCTATGTAGTTGAAATTACCCGGTAAAAAATATATTCACACTGTAAATGACTGATAGACACCGATAGTTATTAGTCTATTTTGGCTAAATTAAGAAAAAAGACCTGAAACACATTTTTTCTTGATTAACCTGACCTAAAAAATCCTGAATGATTCTAATTGAATGTATAAATGAAAAAAGTTAATTCAAAATTTTCAGAGAAATGTTTTCTATATATTTTATTTATGTCGATATAAAAATATATTTTTCTATTTGATTAACATGTCCTAATAACACGTTTGATATTTTAAATACTGCCCAGAGAAAGTTTTATTTATTTTTTTTATTTTTATAATCAATATAAACCAGATAAAAGTTTGTAATCTAATTGAAGGATGACACAAAAAAAAAGTGTTTTCTGTAATCAAAATGTCCATGAACTGCTTGATACACGGATGAAAATTCAATGAAAATTGTATCTATTCTGGTGTATATATTCCAAAGATAAAATGCACACGTGCTGATTAAATTACCCGGAATTCTGTGGCCTTACTCTAAGAAAACTTGTTTCTATTCTATAGTCAATTCTTTTTAGTGAGGCAGATTTGCACCGACTCGCAGGGGTGCCCATTTAGCTCGGAAAAGTTTCCTGCTCTCTGATTGGTTGGACAAGATTATTCTAAGCAATCAGATAGCAGGAAACCTTTCTGAGCTAAAAGAGCACCGCTGCGAGTCAGTGCAAATGCGCCTCATTAAAAAAAAATTGTGTATAGTGTATATAACATGAAGAGAAGATGCATATATTCTGATCAAACTAGTGTACGCTACCCGTCAAAAAAGACGGCTACATATTTAGATAGATTTTCATACATTGAACACACACACAGATTCAAACCTTCCCCCCACCCCCCCTTTCATAACTACAAGCAGCTGGTTCGGAAATTTGTGGGAGACTGTGGTTTCCTAGTATACCTCTCGGGGTACCCCCTCTCACCAGGGTATAACCACGTCCTCTTTGTTCTACACGAGGGAAGGGGAGAGACTGAGTAGTCATACGTTTGGCAATGCCGCTCAGCGTGACAGGAAAGATATATGTTTATATATATTTGAGAGAGAATATTTACACGCTATATATATATATATATATATATATATATATATATATATATATATATATATATATATATATATATATGTGCGTGTGTGTGTGCATGTGGATAAAAATCCCGGTAACTAACACGTGATAAGAGAGCAATATGTATCAAAAAAATGAAAGGAAAAGTTAAAAATTTGATTTGGGTTAATCCTTTCGTTCGACGATGTCAACAATACGAGCTCTCTCTCTCTCTCTCTCTCTCTCTCTCTCTCTCTCTCTCTCTCTCTCTCTCTCTATCTCTATCTCTCTCTCTCTCTCTCTCTCTCTCTCTCTCTCTCTCTCTCTCTATATATATATATATATATATATATATATATGTATATACATATATTATATATACATATATATAAATATATATTATATGTATATATATATTTTATATATATATATATATATATATATATATATATATATATATATATATATATATATATAATGTTACTATCACTGGGGAAACTTTGTTTACCCTCTTCGTACATTGTAAAATATACCTCCCTTAAGAAATATATATTTATAAACTGAAATAAAATAGTTGAAGTGTATGAAGAAACTATTCAAGTAGAAATGCAAAAACGGTAAGAAATCAGAAATAAATCCGAAAAAGATTTTGCGTAGGGGAAAAAGAAAATATATTTTCTAGAATTGTGATTTCACTTCTGAAACAGTTTTAGAATAAACCAATATATCAGTTTATGTTTTCAAAAAATCCTTTCCATTTTCTTTTTACTTTTCTATAAGAAAGTAAATATTCTCAAGGTGTGCAGGAATCAATATAGAAAATACACATTTTTAATTTGATTTTACTTTTTAATTGTATGGTGAATTTCCAGAAATATGACAAAGTATCTTTTATTTGTTTTCTTGACGATGTCAAATCTGATGTTTATGTAAATATATTTTTTTTTCTTGCTAGTTATCACTTGAACTGGTAGATGGAGAACGCTGGCCAGAAAGATCGACCCCACATAGAAGTGGGAAAAGATGCAGACAAAGAAGAAGTAGTAGTTATCACTTGAACTGTGTTATGTATGCATGGAGTTTTTTAAGTGATTAATTAATTTTCCTTTTTAATCACTTTGTGCATTTTTATGGGATAACGTTTCATTTTATTTGTACCCTCTTGCTTAAGGGTACACTTGGGCACGCTGACGCTGTTCTATCTTATTTCTCCTCTCCATTTTTTTGGAAGTTTTTATAGTTTAGATATGAAAGATCTGATTGAATGGTGTTACTGTTCTTAAGATGTTTTATTTTTGTTTATTACTTCTCTTCTGGTTTTTTTTAATTTCCTAGTTTCCTTTCCTCAATGGGCTATTTTTCCCTGTTGAAGCCCTTGAGCTTATAGCATCTTGCTTTTCCAACTAAGGTCATAGCTTAGCATGTAATAATAATAATGATAATAGCTTTTGGTATGTTTACATTCATGATATTATTATTATTATTATTACTATCCAAGCTACAACCCTAGTTAGAAAAGCAAGGTGCTAAAAGCCCAAGGGCTCCCATAGGGAAAAAATAGCCCAGTGAGGAAAGGAAATAAAGAAATGATGAGAATAAATTAACAATAATTCATTCTAATAACAGTAACTACGTCAAAACACATATGTCATATACTTCGTGTAAAACGATATATAGAGATTGAAGTACTCGCATTTTGGTTAACTAATTCAAAATATACTCATGTATGGATATGTTTTTGCATAGTATTGATGAGAAGGATTTGAAGTATTTTATGTGGCAATGAGGTGCCTGGATTAGTAGGTGAAATAAGATGGCGCTTGGAAAATCAAGGTAGATGAAAGTCTTTCAGAAGACGATTGGGTAAAATAGAAATAGAAAGAGAAGGTGAATATCTTGGGAGTGTGTAAGGAGAGAGAGAGAGAGAGAGAGAGAGAGAGGAGAGAGAGAGAGAGAGAGAGAGAGAGAGAGAGAGAGAGAGAGAGAGAGAGAGTGGGAGCAATGTTTTGAAGTGAGGCATATATAGAATACGGCAAAGAGAAAAACTATATATGCCTTTTTATGAAAAACCTAAATACAAGTTTTTATCTGTAATCATAAAAGCAAGTGGTTATGCCCCCGCTTTCCTTTTTCCACTCGCCCACTCACTCAGCCAGCCAACGGGTTCTACTCTTATGCCTCCCTAAAAATAAATAATAGATGCTGGAGCATATGGATTTCTGAATGACAGAAGCAGATCGAAGTGTTCCAAGAAAAGGGAAACTTCGTTAAAGGCAGAGAACGCCACTTGATTGACTGCTGAATATTGATGACTGATGGATCCTGGGATGAATGGTTTGATGTTTTTTTAGGGTGAGGTAGAGGTGAAATTCCTAGTGGTAGTGGAAGTGACTTCGTGTGGAATGTAAGAAAGGTACTGAAAATATTGGGCATTTGAGAGGTACAGTGCAAGGAATACGTTGTTTGTAAAGTACAGCAATTCTCGTATATCGATGTGGGGGTGATGTTTGTACTGTGTATGTTTTTATTTATTTTTTTTTTTTTTTTAGAAATTTGAGAGGTACAGTACAAGGAGTATGTTGTTTGTACAGTACAGTAATCATCGTATATTGGTGTGGGGTGATGATTCTACTGTATATGTTGGGGGTATTTTATTATAGCATTTTTGTACATTTCATTGACTTTCCAAGAGATTCATGAGCGTTCAGTATTCCATTTAGTATGAATAAGAATTCGGAAAATGTGCATAGAGTTTTAATTCAAATGTTTCTTTTGTGGTTGTTGATTAATATTAATAACCAAAAAACTACGAATAAACTATAAAAATAACTCTTGTGAGAGGTTTGGAAAAGTAGGGAAAAGTGCAGTTGAACTCAGGAATTCGTGGCACACCTCACTCTGAAAAAGTGCACCCTGTCACACCCTAACTGGTGGGCGGAGCTAAACGCAGGAACTGGCCGCGCAGAAAGCGTGTGCAGAGTGCAATTCCTCAGAGCGAGATGTGCCAGGAATTCCTGTGTCCAACTGTACATACGACTTTTATGAATCTATAGAAGACTCTCTATTGGAGATGATGCGTGAGTACATGCTACTGACAGCCTATTTAGAGGACGTAAGAGTGACTGAGATTGAATTTGCCGTTATTAGTTTATTTCCTAATTGAGAAAATGCTAAGGAAATATTTGCGAAGAAATAGAAGGTAAGCGACAAAGAGGGTTTGTATATTAGCGTGTGGTGAAATATAATAATGAGCGATGCTTTTATCTGATACTTTGATAGTTGTTGATAAAACAGATTTCAGATTATAATAAGATATTTTTTTTTTATGATATAATATTGAGCGATGCTTTTAGCAGATACTTTGATAGTTGTTGATAAATCAGATTTCAGATTATTATAAGATATTTATATTTATAATATAATATTGAGCGATGCTTTTAGCAGATACTTTGATAGTTGTTGATAAAATAGATTTCAGATTATTATAAGATATTTATATTTATAATATAATATTGAGCGATGCTTTTAGCAGATACTTTGATAGTTGTTGATAAATCAGATTTCAGATTATTATAAGATATTTTTTTATTTATTTAGTTATAGTTGATAGTTTAAGATAAGTATGTATGTGTGTTAAATGAAAAGGAAATGAAGATAACGCGAGGAATTGTAAACTAGAAAACATGGGAATTACAGTATATATGTATTTTTCATTTCATGAAGATATAGTTAATATTCTTTAGATTGTATAAGTGATGGTTATAACAATACAGTTATAACATAGTATTACCAAAAACTTCTTCTTTGCCCAAAGGGTTAACTACTGCACTGTAATTGTTCAGTGGCTACTTTCCTCTTGGTAAGGGTAGAAGAGAGACTCTAGCTATGATAAGCAGTTCTTCTAGGACACTCCAAAATCAAACCATTGTTCTCTAGTCTTGGGTAGTGCCATAGCCTCTGTACCATGGTATTCCAGTGACTTGGGTTAGAGTTCTCTTGCTTGAGGGTACACTTGGGCACACTATTCTATCTAATTTCCCTTCCACTTGTTTTGTTAAAGTTTATATAGTTTATATTTATTTTTTCCTTGTTTCCTTTCCTCACAGGGCTATTTTCCCTGTTGGAGCCCCTGGGCTTATAGCCTCCTGCTTTTCCAACTTGTGTTGTAGCTTAGCAAGTAATAATAATAATAATAATAATAATAATAATTAAAAAAGGCAATTAAATGCCATCTTCTGCTCTCACATTATTCTCAACAATTTAACCCTTCATCATTTATACCTGAATATCTCTTCTCTTGTATCATTCAGCTGCACCTCAGATAATCCTTTTTTTACTGTCACTAAATCTTTTATTTCCACATCCCACCATAATACTATTTTTATCCTGTCTTTGTATCCCACAAAATACTCCCCGCTGTTCCGATGTCCCTATTAGCGAGTTCTAAAGATTCTGCGTCCGTTTCTTTGACCGTAACCCCGAGATTCATCCTTATAATGTCCTTCGAACTTCTTATCCAGTTGAATTTTCAGTGAAAGGAATTTCAAATTTAGGGAGTTTGAATGGTTAGATACTTTGCGAACGATGTGGAGGTATATCTGATAATGGTTTGGTTGAAGTAAAAGCTTGAAGTATTTATAGGGTTGAAATGTGGTGTAAATGTTATTAAGAGAAGTGTATTGGATAAGAAGGAAGGCAGATGAGCATACTAGGATAAAGTGGATAAATGGGTTGTGGTGCCCGATGTGGTAACGTCACTGACTGGTGAACGCCAGACGGGGGTTCGAGTCCTGCTCAAACTCGTTAGTTTCTTTGGGCGCTGCAACCTCACCATCCTTGTGTGTGTGTGTGTGTATATATATATATATATATATATATATATATATATATATATATATATATATATATATATATATATATATTTATTTATATATGGTCAATCTCTTGGGTATTGTCCTGATTGATAGGGCAGTGTCACTGTCCCTTGCCTCTGCCATTCATGAGAGGCCTTTAAGCCTTTAAACTGTAGGGTACGTTTAAAGAAACGGGGGTGGAAGGGGGTTAGGAGTTTTTATAACTCCATGATTGGGAGGTGGATGGGGATAGTGTTTTTTGTGATAAGTAAATGAAATGTTAAGGGAAGAAGAGGCGAAGATTATTTGAGGTGTAGTTGAATGATAGGAGAAAGAGCAAGTTCTAGCATACATGAGAATGAATTGGGTAAAGTACCTGAAAAATATGGCCAGTAACAAAAACAAAATTAAGTTTCATTGAAAATTTAGGGAGAATAAAACTATCAGAGTAAATATACAAGGGATAGTAAGATGAGATAAGAATTCAGAAACAGAATAAATGAAGCAATAATGGTAGGTATTGTGGCCAAGATTAGCAAGAGTCTTGAATCATCTGTGAAATGTCTGAAGGGAATGTTTGGTCAACTTTAACTTTTTGAAAGTAAATTATGGGATTTAAAGTGTGAATGGAAAAGAACGTGAAAGCATATTGAAGGTTTAAACGTCGCACATGAATGGCAAATGCAAGGGACAGTGACATTGCCCTACCAAGCAGGACAATGCCCTAGAAACTGACCAAACTGACCCAAGCTAGGACCAAGGAGAGACAGACAATGGCTGCTGATGACCCGGCAAATAGACCTTTAGGCTTCCCAAGGATGGTGAGGTTACACCGACCAAAGGAACTAACGAGTTTGAGCGGGATTCGAACCCCAGTCTGGCGATCACCAGTCAAAGACGTTACCTCATCGGCCACCACAACCCTATTAGAGGGGATCCTTTTCGTAGTGTGTGTGGAGTAAGAGGAAATGTGTAGATAAAGCATAACTACAAATATTTGACATTTGAAGATTACAGCTGTTGAAATATTTTGTCAAGTTAATTCCGTGTTACACATGGAAAATACGTGATAATTTGGTTAATATGAGATTTTTATCTTTTTCAAGTAATGTATTCAGAAAGACTTGCGTTTCACGGGAAACTTAGCACTGTTGCTAATTATAGGTAATTCTCAAAAACTGGATCTAGATTATAGGTAGCGGTAAAAAAAATATCTCGTATGTAAGAATGAACCAGAGTGGTAATGTCATGTTAAAATCATGGATGACAATAGGTCAGTGAAATGTTCATAACCCAGAAGTACTAGAGGTAGAATAGGAATAGAAAGGGTTGGATAGATGTTGAGAAAGAATTATTGAAAAGAAATGGCCTTGATAATCAGGAGGATTTGTACAAGAGAGGGAGCGAAGGGCACAGTTGCACGGCATGTGTTTCATACACACACACACACACACACACACACACACACATATATATATATATATATATACATATACATATATACATACATATATGTATGTATGTATGTATATATATATATATATATGTATATATATATATATATATATAGAGAGAGAGAGAGAGAGAGAGAGAGAGAGAGAGAGAGAGAGAGAGAGAGAGAGAGAGAGATTTGTCTTTATGTATGTATATGTATCATGGGCATTGCTATACTCTACTTAATTCATTTTAGTTCCTTTGCTAGTGAGTGGCATTTTTGGCAGTTGATATGTAAGCTTTTCCATCTCTGTTTAGTTATCTCGGTGTGGTATTTTTCATAAGCTGGAAGTTGGGTTTTTATCTCTCTCTCTCTCTCTCTCTCTCTCTCTCTCTCTCTCTCTCTCTCTCTCTCTCTCTCTCTCATATGCTTCTTAACCTTACTCTCCTCACCTACGCAACTCCCACCTTTTCATCTGGGGCCCACCCACCCTATCCCCCTCCACCCCTGAAGCCACCCTTCCACCTTTGCAGTTTCTCCCCTGTCCCTCCTCCTTTCCTCTCCCTCTCTCTGTCTCTGTCTCTCTCTCTCTCTCCCTTTTCCCTCCCCTCGCGAAGACCTCCCTCCGTAGTCCAGGTTGCCATGACAACCTCACAAACTCTTCGACATGACGCCCGTTGGAACTGATGCTGAATACCAGGTTATGTTACGTTATTTGCCTTTATATTCGTCTGCTGTACATCTTATTGGTCCCTAGCACTATGCTGTGGAGTCGCTTTATCCTCTATCAAAAGAATTTATCTGGGTTATGGCGTCCAGAATTTAAATATATATCTTGGATTGATGTCCAAACGATACTTCTTTTTCACTCTTTCTAAAATACCCCGATTGACCTTGTGACTGTAGTGGGAATTACTATTCTTGTCCCCTTTAGAAATGTTTTGATTATTTCAGGCTTCCTATTGGTCGGCCGGGTAACCAACCGGTGAAACCCACACTTTCTTCAGTGGTCTTCTGGTTTTTCCTTTGTTTCGTCGGAGTTGGCTTTGATATTGTACTGATATATATTTTTCAACTTTGTTTTTCGAGTTTATTAACCCTAAAAAATTTGATATATATCTGAAGAAGCGTTTATTGGATTTTTAGAAAGTGGTCAAAATTATTCTTTATTGTAAATTTCGCATTTATTGACCTGCTTTCTTAGGTATATATATATATATATATATATATATATATATATATGTATGTATATATATATATATATATATATATATATATATATATACATATAATCTATTATCTAGCCATATATATCTATATATCTATATATATATATATATATATATAAACCTGCTATTACTTTAAAGAAGCGTTTATTGAAATTTTAGAGCGTGGGTGAATATATTGATTAATATATTTTTTTTGTGTGTGATTTCGATTTGGGTTCATCTTCATTGTCGCAATAAAACCTATCTCATATTACCACACTGTATAATTTTGATTAAGATTACAATAACTATATTAATAGAACTCAATTACATCCTGGTAATTGGATTCGGTTTTTCTTTTTAATGACCCGAGATTGATTTGGCAGCCACAAACTGGTTAACAGTATTTCTCTTGATTTGGAAATTATGTTGTATATAATGTATGTATAACCAACTAGTTCTGTCTTACAGCTCTGAATATACAGCTAATTTTGTCTCTCTCTCTCTCTCTCTCTCTCTCTCTCTCTCTTTCTCTTTCTCTCTCTCTCTCTCTCTCTCTCTCTCTCTCTCTCTCTCTCTCTCTCTCTCTCTCTCTCTCTCTTATGTGTTCTTTCGTATGGGGTACACCACCTAACCTTGGCAAATGTCAGTTTTCAGTCAGAATTATGATTTATATCTTTTAATATTTAGATTTTTTATACTAATGCTCCTATTATTGTTATTTTACATTAATGTACTCGTAATCACAAAACAAAAACGATTTGGAATCCGTATTAGAAAAGTAAACCTGGCCGTGATTGAAATATTATGTTTAGCACCTTTTGACATATTTTTGTAGTCTAGATTTAACTTTCTTCAGTTAATTGTAGTTCAAGCCTGATTTCTGATGATTTAATTTTCCTGTTAGAATTATTTATTTTCCTGCATGTAAATGAGTAATTCATTGTTGCTGGAACAATTATTAGAGAAACTTGAAGGTCTCCCAGACGACTCATTCTATCTGTAGTCCATTTCTTTTAGCGAGTCATATTTGCACCGACTCGCAGCGGTGCCCTTATAGCTCGGAAAAGTTTCCTGATCGCTGATTGGTTGGACAAGATAATTCTAACCAATCAGCGACCAGGAAACTTTTCCGAGCTAAAAGTGCACCGCAGCGAGTCGGTGCAAATATGACTCGCTAAAAGAAATGGACTATAGTTGTCATAGTTTGTTGGCTAAGAAACGGCAGTTGTTTCTTCGAAGTTATTAAGGAGATTAAAAACTATATGATTTCAATGAGTGTTTTTATTGTTGTTGTTGTTGTTAAACGCCTAGCTGTAAATATACAAGGCCAAAGGATCGAATAAGGAAAAGCAGTCCAGCACAGAAAAAAATTAAACGGTGAAGTAAATATATAGATCAAATAGGAATTTATAAAAAAATATAGAAAATAATCCAATCTGTTGATAAACCACTACATATGTTGGTCCTTCCTTTGAAGAAGAAAAACAACAACAAATTGACGGTACCATCAAGATAGCCAACTCTAACCTCAGACAGTGAAAGGCCATGGTACAGAGGTTATGGTCGCCTTATTTTTAGAAAAGGTGTTTGGTATAGCTGAAGAGTCTCTTCTACTCTTATCGTGTGGGCAAATAACCGTCGGAAAATTACACAAACTTACAGCATACGAGGAAGTGTATGGTGTAATATACTATATATATATATATATATATATATATATATATATATATATATATATATATATATATTCTTTTTTTTTTGGTTAGTGAGATCGGTGTTACTATATGGTCATGAGTCATGGTATAATAACGAAACAATCTCCAATAGATTTAGTAGATTTGAGAATAAAGCCCTCAGAAGGATATTGGGAGTTAAATGGCAGGACAGGATTAGAAATGAAACTGTAGAAGAAATTACATGAGATGTAATGAATAATAAATATGAAATATCTAAAGATCAATAAAAACCTTTAAAATAGATCTGCTACATTAAAGCAGACATTAACAATGTCTGGAACATTATAGGAAATTTCATCCTTTTTCATCCTTAAACACCTTGTACATGATTTGGTTTTAACATAACTTATGTGGTCTATGACAATGTATTTCAATGTTCGGGAAGAGTAATTTTTACTCACTATATTTCAAGTAAATGCTTTCTGATTTTATGATATTATTTTATGACTGATGGATTATTTTAATTACAAAGTTTTAGCCGATTTGTTGATTCCTAAAACAACTTATGTATGTCTAAAATAGAAAATATTTTAACTATTTGTAAGATGATTTTACTAATTGTAGCTCTATATTTTATGAATATCCAATGTAAATATTGGAAATAAAGAATTATTATTATTATTATTTTTATTATTATTATTATTATTATTATTATTATTATTATTATTATCCTAAATGGAAATGATTAGCATTTGAGTATGGCCTCGTTTTTCCTCCCTAGTCATCTGTGGAATAGTTTTTGGAATTCTGGAATTTACTCTCTTCTGTGTTTTAATGTTACCCAGTGTCTCAGTTTAATGGACAGTGGGGATACTTTAACGTCGTTAATGGGTTTGCGAATCGCCTTGATCAGCAAAGCTGTACTAGTCAGGGGCACCCATACTAGGTTGGTTTGCCGTGAGCGATCATATGAAAATCTCCCTCCATCAGCAATCCGCACTAGCCGGCTTGGTGATGAAAACTGGCCAAACCATATAGATGAATTGACATCTGAGGCTTTTGTCCTGCAGTGGACTAGAAACGGCTTCAGTTGTTGTATAAAATCCTAGAAAGGATGACCATTAATATAACATTTCTTAACTTGCAGCCGAGTATACCCTGAAAAAAATGGTAAATTTTTTTTTTCAGATGCAGTTAAGTGTTAACTGAAGAATCGCGATTAATGATGAATAACTTTCAATGCAGCATAGCCTGATGAACTGGTTTTATATATATATATATAAATATATAAATATATATATATATATATATATATATATATATATATATATATATATATATATATATGTATGTATATATATATGTATATATATACATACATATATATATATATATATATATATATATACATACACATATATATATATATGTATATATATATATATATATATATATATATATATATATATATGCAGCAAAAGCCAGTTGGAAATAATGAAATACTTTAGTACTCGGCATTTTCGTGCATTTTAACACACACTTCTTCAGGATGAAATAAAAATAATTTTACCCTGAAGAAGTGTGTATTAAAATTTACGAAAGCTTTAGGTACTAAAATATTTTATTATTTCCTACTGGCTTTTGCTATACATACACACACACATATCTATATCTATCTATCTATATATATATATATATATATATGTATATATATATATATATATATATATAGATAGATAGATAGATAGATAGATAGATATGTATGTATGTGTGTGTCGGGTGGGGGTGGGGGGTTACGTATATGAAAGTCCATCCTGCACACACAGACATTCGAATTAAAAAAACTGTTAGGAAGCTTGGAATGTGGGACAAAGATTATTTTTCTAATGAAAATAAAACTTTTTAGATTTGGAAAAAATGTGTTGCCAGTACAATTTGTATATTGGCTTTCCATTCATCATCGAGTAAGAGTATTTTTAGTTTCATATATTTTTTTATTGCTTTTGCTACGAACATGAAATCCAACACAAATTATTTTCCGAATTGAGTTTTTTCTGTTTTTAGTTCATTTTTTATGAGTAGAGTTTTAGATTTTCGTATTTTAAACATGTTTTTTCTGTTAGTTTTGTTTTTGGGCGGGGGAGGGGGTGGGGGTGGGAGGGGTATAAGTCCCCTTCCCTGGTATTTAGTTTATGGAAGAGTTGGGGAACTCAAGTAGGTCCTTGGCAGCTGACCCATTCATTAAACGATTGACCTAATGTTTTGTCGATACTCGGTGTATGGGTAGTAAAGTTGATCTTTTTATTAGATACAATTTTTTTGAAATATCTTTTCCCAAACGTTTTTCCCTCATTTTTCATTTTTTTTTTCAAAAAATTTTCCCTTTTTAATCTATTTTGTTTCATTTTTTCCCCTAAAAATTCACTACGTCGAAACCTATATTATAGGTTATTGATGCTAACGCAGTGTCATCATATATTCATGTGAGTAAAGGTTGAAATATGATTATATATGGATGCCAGCAATACGTCAGAACATATCCATGCCAATAAATCGTTGAAACATGTACTCTCTTGTTAAACAACAAACCAGAAAATCGTCAAAAAGTATTCATGTCTAGACAAGGCAAAAAATGTATTCCGACAGTTAAATACCGGGAAAATTTCAACAAGTGTTCACTATAACAAAACGCTAATCCATTTTCACACCATCCAAACCTCAGTGTGCGTTGAAATGTAATTATACGCAATAAAAATAAACTAATTACGTTATCAGATTCGGTCGAGACAGCAATGAAGAATCTAATCCGTTCCTAAATGGGAGGAAAGTAACTTCAACAATTCATGAAGTGTTTTTATTCTTAACGTAAGCGTGAAAGACAGGAAATAAGATAGATGCAGTTTATGATTCAGCCAGAGATTCGTTAATGCAGTAAGGAATAGTTATTCCACATCCCTTTTCATTTTCTTGACAGTGGTGCGTGTATTATTATTATTATTATTATTGTTATTATTATTATTATTATTATTATTATTATTATTATTATTATTATTATTATTATTATTGTTATTACAAGCTAAGCTGTAACACTAGTTGGAAAAGCAAACTACTTTAAGCCCAAGGGCTCCAGCAAGGAAAAGTAGCCCAGTGAGGAAAGGAAACAAGGAAATAAACTATAAGAGAAGTAATAAACAATTGAAATATTTTAAGAACAGTAACAACATAAATTAAGATTATGATGATTATTATTATTATTATTATTATTATTATTATTATTATTATTATTATTATTATTATTATTATTATTATTACAAGCTAAGCTACAACCCTATTTAACCCTATTTGGAAAAGCACGATGTTATAAGCACAAGGACTCCTTTTATTCAGGTCCTGATGGTTCATTCAATTAATTAAACTTAAATTTCGTGCTGTGAAAGGTTATGAAATTACGTAAAGAGTAAAATGAACTGAAATCGGATTCTAAAAGGTCGAGATATCATGCACATATTGCTTGCATAAAGCATTTATATCACCAAATTGGCTTTCAAAAGGTCACAGTATCACAGGGATTTTTCATCCAAATAATTTCTTTCGGCGTTGTGAAATGTATAATTTCAGTATAATTTTTATTAGGCAATGTAGAATCACTGGATCAGGGGAAGAACTTAAAGCTGAGTTTGCTTTAGATGGTATTACCATTCAATGAAGACTTTTGTTACAATCCTGGGTCTTCGAGTTTTATACCGTTAGATTGATTGATTGATTTGATGTTCTCTGGCGTCGCAATCCAGATATGAGAAGGCATGAGAAAGGTAAATAGTAAGGATTTAGTAAATTTCCAAAAAATGTAGAGATGTTTCATAAAATAGAATGTAATAGATTTTAAACTGAACAAAAATTGTGAAAATGAAAATGTAAAACTTAGTGATATAGATATTTACTTGAGGCTAAGGGGGAAACAAAGGTCTCCAGATGGATGCTCAATTGAAACTAATTACAATAAAGCACTTGGATACAAATTTCCCCGTATTTGATAGGTTAAATTAACGAGTATCTTTAGTCTATTATTATTATTATTATTATTATTATTATTAGCCAAGCTACAACCCTAGTTGGAAAAGCAAGATGCTATAAGCCCAAGGGCTCCAACAGGGAAAAATAGTCCAGTGAGGAAAGGAAATAAGGAAATAAATAAATGATGAGAATAAATTAACAATATATAATTCTAAAAACAGTAATAGCGTCAAAACAGATATGTCCTATATAAACTATTAACAACGTCAAAACAGATATGTCATATATAAACTATAAAAAAGACTCATGTCAGCCTGGTCAACATAAAACAGGACAAGGGGTTGGAAACGTCCCTGCCTGTAACCTACCGGACCAGGGTTCTATTCCCGCTCAAGCTCTATAGATTCTTGTGATATGTGCAACCTCACCATCCTTGTGAGCTAAGAATGGGAGATTTGGTGGAACCTACAGGTCTACCTGCTGAGTTATCAGCAGCCATTGCCTGGCCCTCCCTGATCCTAGCTTGGATGGAGAGGGGTCTTGAGCGCTGATCATATGTATATATGGTCAGTCTCTAGGAGATTGTCCTGGTAGCTAGCGCATTGTCACTGCCCCTTGCCTCTGCCATTCGTGAGTGGCCTTTAAACCTTTAAGTCGACAGTTACATTTTGATAGTAAATATGAAGTGACAATCAGTAAGGTAACTCTAGAATTCTTTGGTATTTGGTGCAAATTCTTTGTAACCAAATTCTTGAAAAATCTACGATGTAATTTTGAGGCTTTTTATATCAGGCGAAGTTTCACCTTGCCAGTGACGCACGTATTAACAAGGCCTTGCTTTTGACACCTTTTTGAATATCTGGTTACCTGTTAAGTAAAGATTGCTTGCTGGAGAGCTCTTTTTACAATTTAGGACGGTCGAGTTACCATATTGAGAGCTCCTGATATTGTTAGATTTCAAAAATCTTTTGTTATTTATTCGACAGCTATTGTCACGTGATAGGAGGTTGCTATTATATTTTTTTTTTAAACTGTAGTCTGTTCGGCAGCTTTTGTTACTTGTTGGGAAGTGATGTTACCTCTTGTTGAGTTACATATATACATTGACAAGCACTTGTTACCAAGTGGTAGATTACCGTTACGGTGTTACCAATAGAAAAGCTCTCATTAAAGGTTAAAAGGTTAAAGCTGTCTGGTTTCAGTTTCATCAGAATAGGTGCTCACCAGAACGTCAGCCGGGCAAGCCCAACCTCCCACTGAGGTGCCCAACCACAGCAGTGGCCTCCCCAGTAAACATGTTGACCTCATGGTCCTGAGCTGGGATCGATCTGCTGCCATGCGAATGCTAGGCGAAAACGTTACCACTGTACTAGCCAGGAAATGCCCTATTATCTATTGGAAAGCTCTCGATTTCTCTACCTGTTTCACAGCTCTCGGTATATAAGCTGTTGTTGCTTCTTGGAAATTTGGTAATCTATTGAGAAGTTGTTAACTATTAGCAAGACTTCACTTGATGGGAAGCCATTAGACGATACCGGTACATTTTATTATTATTATTATTATTATTATTATTAAATGCTAAGCTACAACCCTAGTTGGAAAAGCAGGATGCTATAAGCCCTTTGGCCCCAACAGGGAAAATAGCCCTGTGAGGAAAGGAAACATGGAAAAATAAAATATTTTAAGAGTAGTAACAACATTAAAATAAATATTTCCTTTATACAACTATAAAAACTTTAACAAAACAAGGGGAAGAGAAACTAGATAGAACAGTGTGCTCGAGTATACCCTCAAGCAAGAGAACTCTAACTCAAGACAGTGGAAGACCATGGTACAGAGGCTATGGCACTACCCAAGACTCGAATTATGTATAGTTTTGTCTTTCAAGTAGCCACTATGGGAGGATTTTCAGATGAATTCCTTATCCCTATCTTTCTTAGGGAGTTGGTAACTTGAGTCCCTTGTTATCTTAAAGGTCTCTCTCTCTCTCTCTCTCTCTCTCTCTCTCTCTCTCTCTCTCTCTCTCTCTCTCTCTCTCCCCAGGCGTCTCAACATCAAGAGGACCGTCGTGCATTTTATGTTCCTTTTTAAGAATTTTTTAGAAAAGAAATTGTTTTGAAAGTATAAAAATTTTCTTTAATCCTGGTTTCCTCTGAATCGTTTGATTTTAATAATAATAATAATGATAATAATATTAATAATAATAATAATAATAATAATAATAATATTGATGGCAATAATGATAATAATAAGGGTGTGTGGGAGAAGGTATATATCCAAATGTATTTTTTGAGCATGGATCTACGATAAATCTTATTTACCCAAAGAGTTAATGGCAATGATATCAAGTTTGCCTCTTGCCAATACCAGCATTAACAGAGAACTGAATGGCACAGGAAATATAGATATGACAACCATTCCCCCTAATTCCGTCGTTTTAATGTAGGCCATATCCAAACTCACCATTTCCAGGTATAGATACTCGTAGAGAGAGAGAGAGAGAGAGAGAGAGAGAGAGAGAGAGAGAGAGGGGGGGGGTTCTAGTATGCTCACGAAGATGTGGAATAACGATTGTTTCACTTGAGCATAACGACCAATTCCATCGTTTGACCTTTAGATAAAGGAGATTAAATTCATTGAAAGGGATTTAGATTTCGGGAAGGGTTTGAATTCTTGAAAGGGATCAGGAAATTAATGGATCGATGACTATTATAATTGGGGCTTTTGTGCTTACGAAAATATGCAATGATATAAGATTAATGGAGGTTTTACCGTTTCGGAAGGTTTAACGTATCATAAGGGGAAGCAGTTATATTAAAGTGCGGTGCAAGAAGGATATACAGATATTACGGATGAGAAGGTAGCATTTGTTTTAGAGTTCTCAAAAAGAATTACAATTTTGAAATACAATTAGACTTCCATCCCTAAAGAAAGCTGTTATTATTTTTATTATTATTATTATTATTATTATTATTATTATTATTATTATTATTACTTGCTAAGCAACAACCCTTAGTTGGAAAAGCAGCATGCTCTAAGCCCAGGGGTCCCAACAGGAAAAAAGGAAAAATGAAATATTTTAAGAATAGTAATAACATTAAAATAAATATTTTCTCTATAAACTATAAAAACTTTAACAAAAAAAAAGACAGAGAAATTAGATAGAATAGCGTGCCCAAGTTTACCCTCAAGCAAGAAAACTCCAACCCAAGACAGTGGAAGACCATGGTACAGAGGCTATGGCACTACCCAAGACTAGAAAACACTGGTTTGATTTTGGAGTGTCCTTCTCCTAGAGGAGGTGCTTACCATTGCTAAAGAGTCTCTTCTACCTTTACCAAGAGGAAAGTAGCCACTGAACAATTACAGTGCAGTAGTTAACCAATTGGGTGAAGAAAAATTGTTTGGTAATCTCAGTGTTGTCAGGTGTATGAGGAGAGAGGAGAATCTGTAAAGAATATGCCAGACTATTTGGTGTCTGTGTAGGCAAAGGGAAAATGAACCGTAACAAGAGATAAAGATCCAATGTATTCGGAGGCTAATTTTTTGGCATTATGTGATGTTATATGCCATTAAAAGGAACAGTGTACATTGATTATATGCACGATTGTGCTACTGTCGAATACGCATGTAAAAGTACTAAAATTGGCCGTATGTTAATGTATGCTGATAACTGTATGCTTACGTACTGGGGCCAATTAGAGGAGGCTAGCAGTGGCAGATGGAAGTTCTATAAAATATTAATGGATGTTAATGCACCAATAATGGTCAGGCGGACAAAATATATACGTTCATTATGCGCCTTAATAACCTTTTCAGGATGGTACAGTTGGATACAGGAATTCCTGGTACACCTCGCTCTGAGTAAGCGCACCCTGCCACACACTTACTGAGTGGAGAGTTCCTATGTGCTGCCCCACCAACCACCTCTCCCATCTTTCTCTATACTGTCTGTACCAGGAATTCCTTCCGGTTTCTAAGCACATTTTTAAAGGTGACGTTGCATCTGATTGTTATTATTTTTTAATGCAACACATGTTGGACCCATTTATAGCTTGCTGGACTGGTGGCTCGTTCGTTATTATTGATTCACGACCTACCACACGTGAACCGATTGCTGTACGACTCAGCCTTGTGCCCACAGCGAGGTCACCACTTCCCTACACCAAAATACACAGTACACAAACACACATATTCACACATGTATATCTATCTATCTATCTATCTATCTATCTATATATATACATACATATATATATATATATATGTATGTATATATATATATATATATATATATATATATATATATATATATATATATATTCAGATAGAAATGCTATACAGACTTCTATAATTTTATTTGCATAAATAAACTATATTTTGAATCCATAATTTTCTAATCAACTGAATTGTTTTAAATCCATATTATTTCCTTCGAGCGGACAATACAATAACAGTTTTTTGTCCAAATCATTGGGAAATAAAGTAGAGTAGCTGTATTCTACTCAGCAATATTGGAAAATTCTTATTGTTTTTCATTTTCAATTTCAGGTAAAGATTGAATACTGAACGACAGCGTCTTTCAAGGTCTGTTGAATAGATTTTTTTTCACTTTGTTATTTTTTATATTTTGGCGATTTTGTGGATGTGGTTTTTATTTTTCCTATGCTGTTGTTTCATATTTTGACCTTGGCCTATTGACCTTTGCATTGTGTAATTCGTCTGAATGGTTTCATGTCTTGTGTATGTTTTAAGGACATATTTTAGTTTAGTATGAACTATTTGTGTTTTTATCGGAAGCTTTAAACGCAGGTTTTTTTTTTTTTCAATGCTTTATTAAAGTTCATTCATGCGTTGTGTTTGTATTTTTGTGGTTTTTTTTTTTTTTTTAGGATTTTCTTGAGCTACGTACAAGACGTGTGTAGTTTTTAAAAATGTATTCATGCTTCTGATTGGTAGTTGGAGAAGTCATAAATATTTTACTTGAATCTGGTACCAAGATTTTTTTTTTTTTTTTTTTTTTTTTTTTACTATAACAGTGAGATTCAGTATTCTCCCGTCCGTTTTTTCTCCGTCACTCTAATACTTAATTCCGAGGTTCTGATTGCTTGCTTGGTGTTTGATATAGGTTGAGTCTGTAGCTTTATATAAATATATATATATATATATATATATATATATATATTATATATATATATATATATATATATATATATATATATATATATCATTTTTTATGATTTTTTGTCATCGAATCTTTCCTGTTAAAGAGTAAAGGAGAATTATTAGCTAAATGTGAAATGTAGAGTTTTCACGTCAAATCAACCATAGCAATAATAGCCGATGGTATGAAAATTTATTTTGCTGTTTTGTGTTATATCATTTATCTTTTTAATTCCAAATTCCATCCAGTAAAGTGGTAGATTGTTATGCGATATTTATCAATATGCTCCTCAATGATTTGCCCTTGAATTAGATGCTGTATTTTTTTTTATATAATTTTTCTTCTTGGATAAAAAGAACTGCATTTTTTAGTTTGTAGCAGATGCATTTCAGTGATGCCTTATGTAATATTTTATATATAATTACCATTCACATTCAAACTGACTTTGACATTGTTGGGTTATGGAGGTAGATTTAGAGGCAATTGTTTAGTTTCCGAGTTCATTAAACTGTAATATATGGCTATGTATTGAATATACAACATACAGACTTCATTATGTATGGCTATGTATTGAATGTATAGCATCTAGACCTCACTATGTATGGTTACACTTGAAAATTTGTATCAGAAAAAATGGTAAATGCCTGGCAATATTTATTCCAGGATGGTTACCGTTTTAAAAACGGATGTGTTGACGTAAAGGAGTGACATTAGGGTCACCAACCCGTAAAATATAATAAAAAAGTATGGTAAAATTGCGGTCGCCTATATTTTACGGAAATACAGCTGAGAACATTATATTTGTACGGAGAATTCCCGATTAAAATTACGGTTTTTTTTATTAACAGTGTATGTATTGAATATATAGCATCTATAGTCCATTTCTTTTAGCGATGCATATTTGCACCGACTCGCAGCGGTGCCCTTTTAGCTCGGAAAAGTTTCCGGATCGCTGATTGGTTGGACGAGATAATTCCAACCAATCAGCGATCACGAAACTTTTCCGAGCTAAAAGGGCACCGCTGCGAGCCGGTGCAAATATGCATCGCTAAAAGAAATGGGCTATAGTCTTCATTGCCATAATTAATTGCACATAAAATACAATCAGACTGAGATCAAATATTATTAAAACAAAGCTTGATACCATCCTAACAGTCACTTTGATGTTGAAAATACCAGCATGTCATTTGCCTGTGCAAGGGCATTCAACCTTTGCATGCCTCTTTACGCTGCGTTATGTTTAGGATATCCTTTCACGTTTAATGTCATGAATATTTCATCCCTTACATGAAAAGTATTCCTTTTGTTATTGGTTGGGCTTTCGGGGCAAGGCTTTAATTCCGTACGACGAACATATCCCGGTTTCCTTGAATTTATTTTTTCTTGTGTGGACGAGACCAATTTATTTTCTGGTATGGTCGAAGCAATTCATTTCCTGGTATGGAAGAAGCAATTTATTTCCTGGTATGGAAGAAGCAATTTATACTGCAATGGACGAACAATTTAATTTCTGGTATGGACGAACAATTTATATTCTGGTATGGACGAAGCAATATATTTTCTGGTATGGAAGAAGCAATTTACACTGGTATGGCCGAAACAATTTATACTCTGGTATGGACGAAGCAATTTATTTTCTGGTATGGACGAAACAAATTATTTTCTGGTATGAACCAAACAATTTACTCCTATGGACGAACAATTTATTTTTTGGTATGGACGAACAATTTATATTCTGTTATGGCCGAAGCAGTTTACACTGGTATGGACAAAGCAATTTACTCCTATGGACGAACAATGTATTTTCTGGTATGGACGAACAATTTATATTCTGGTATGGCCGAAGAAATTTACACTGTGGTATGGACGAAGCAATATATATTCTGGTATGGAAGAAGCAATTTACACTGGTATGGCCGAAGCAGTTTACACGCTGGTATGGTCGAAACAATTTATTTTCTGGTATGGACAAAGCAATTTACACTCCTATGGCCGAACAATTTATATTCAGGTATGGAAGAAGCAATTTATGCTCTGTTATGAACGAACAATTTATTTTCTGGTATGAACGAAGAAATTTATTTTCTGGTATGGACGAAACAATATATTTTCTTGTATGACCGAACAATTTATTTCCTGGTATGGACGTAACAATTTGCGTTGTAATTGTTGAAACGTATAGATAGGAATTTGAAGTGAAAATTTTGACGAATATTTGTCATTGTGTTCATTTATTCATGATGAATAATATATCCCCGAACGCTGGATATAAATTAGAATCTACCTACACTATAATCTCTCAAATATGATAAAGAGAAAGTATATATATATATATATATATATATATATATATATATATATATATATATATATATATATATATATATATATCTTTCCGGTCACGCTCCGCTCTCCTCGTTCCTCAGGGGGGGGGGGGGGGAGTAGGCATACCCTGGGAAGAGTGCGTGTGCGTGTGCATATGTGTACATCTCTATCTAAATATTTCGTCGTCATTTTTGACGGGTCGCGTACACCTGTTTGTAAATATGGGACTTACATCAAATTCTGTGCTAATTTTGAATGTACTTTACATCCCTCAAAATGGGACATGACTCAAAATCTCCGCCCCAATTGAAAGAGGTGAGGTGTGACGTCAAAGCATCTTCCATATACTCGGGATATGCATCTTTAATTCAGAACGACGGCAGTCTCCTATAGGACAAATCCAGAATATCCTTCAGCATTCGCTTCTACTTGGTACGCCTAGAAGGATCCCAGTATTGTTTTTAAGCGAATAGCCAAACACCCCTGGAGTTGTGAAGTTCCAAACTTGATAAAGAATTTAATTACATTATGCTAACCTTCCCCTTCCCACCCACTCGCCCACACGCCCACCCGCCCACCCGCCCACACCTTGGGTAAAGTAAAGATCTCACTCGTGAAAAGTTCTCGTCCAGTAGCTTGAGGGTGTTTTAGGAAGCGGTGGGGGGGGGGGGGGGGGTGGTTGCCTGGGCCGGGTACCCCTTGTGTGAGTGGAGAAGGATAGGTATTAGATTTTTTGAACCGATGATACATAAAGGCTTAAGGAGGCATAATGGGGGACCTTTTTATTTAGGAGGAAAAAAGTGATATTGTGGTTCGACAGGGAATTTCAAATGAGATCAGGTAAGAGGAGAAGAGATAAGCAGGTTGTTAAAAAGGAATAAAATTATATTGATCTTGTCCCAATAAAAGACGCGAAAGAGAGACAAGCATACAGTATAAGCCGTCAAATGAAAACAATAGCAATTGAGGAACACCAGATAACATATGCGAACACATACAGAGAGAGAGAGAGAGAGAGAGAGAGAGAGAGAGAGAGAGAGAGAGAGAGAGAGAGAGAGAGTTTTATGCATGTTTCATGAATTATTATGTGGTACTGGCTGTAGGCTATAAGTTATAATTATGTAATTATTTCTTTGCACGTGCGTGCGTCCAGTCATATGTATGTGTTTATATATATATATATATATATATATATATATATATATATATTTATATATATATATATATATATATATATATATATATATATATATGTATATATATGCATATATATATGTATATATATATATATATATATATATATATATACATTTAT
>NC_090747.1:92975114-92985114 GCF_036898095.1 Palaemon carinicauda | reverse complement strand
AAGAGCGTAAAGGGTCATTGCAAGGTTGAGAATGCTTGTGTTAAGGACAATTGATGATATTATTAAGTCAGTTAAGTATTTAGTTAATGGAGTAGATATAACGGTAATGATGGGATTTAGTGGCTGACCAGGGTGTATAAGGTATGTCTACTTGAAAGAAAGGTTCTAAGGAGAGGATTAGAATAATTGTCCGTTTTATATAAATGATTGTGATAGAGGAGACAGAAATATATGCCCATAATATTGAATAGTAAACTAGAGAGTTTTCGGTAGGATTTGGATTGATAAATAAGACTTGACAGAAAGACTAATGGAGGAAGAATAGTATGGATTTAAATAGTGAAGGTCTGTGGATTATGTATTAAGAAACAGCTATATGGAGAGCACTTATTCGGTTTTCATGAACCTACACAGGTGATTAATATATATATATATATATATATATATATATGTATATATATATATATATATATATATATATATATATATATATATATATACACGCACATTAATATGAGACTTCCATTTTATATTTTCTATCTACTAGCGCATGCACTCTTCCAAGACAGATGAATGGCATCAGCCAAAAAGATAAAAGTATACCGTCAGTCTTTTCCTGATCAAGTCTGACCAGATAAGGATAAATCCGGAGAGCTTACCTCGTCTGTTTCCTTCCAGATACTGTCAGATTTCCCTGAGACATGTGGATAGGCTCTGGATTTTAAGGAGCGAAGCCTATGTTTCAGTTGGAAGGGACTCCCAAGAGACCGCCGTGAATAAGTGATTTGGAGTATTCTAGTTGAATTTTATTATTTTTTTTTCCATTCAAATTCTGGGGTGGAACATCTTTTTCAAATTTGAATTTTATGGTGGAACGTACTTTTTCAAATTTGCATTTTTTTTTGTGCATAAAATTTGTTTTCTAATGGGACACATTTTTTTTTTTTTTTAAATCTGGGGTGGAGCATCTTTTTCAAATTTGGATTCTGTGGTGAAACATACTTTTCCAATTTGAAATAGGACGTTGAATTTTAATTATTTTTATTATTTTGGTGCATAAGATTTTGTTTTCTAATGGGAAACATATTTTCTTATTTTAAATCTTGGGTGGAGCATCCTTCTCAAATTTCGATTCTGAGGTGGATCATCTTTTACAAAGTTGAATTATAACGTGGATTTTTTTTTTTTTCAAATCTGGGGTGGAACATCTTTTTCAAATTTGGTTTCTGTGATGGAACGTACTTTTCAAATTTGAATTAGGACAGGGAAATTTAAAAAATTATTTGGTGCATAAAGTTATGTTTTCTAATGAGAAACATATTTTCTTATTTTAAATCTGGGGTGTAGCATCTTTTTTCAAATTTGGAATCTTTTGTGGAACCTACTTTTCAATTTTGAATTAGGACATGGAACTTTTTGAAATTATTTTGGTGCATAAAATTTTGTTTTCTAATGGGAAACATATTTTCTTATTTTAAATCTCTTGTGGAGCATCCTTCTCAAATTTTGATTCTGGTGTGGACCATCTTTTTCAAAGTTGAATTATGACGTGGATTTTTTTTTCTATTTTGTATTATTATTATTATTATTATTATTATTACTATCCAAGCTACAACCCTAATTGGAAAAGCAAGATGCTATAAGCCCAGGGGCTCCAATAGGGAAAAATAGCCCAGTGAGGAAAGGAAATAAGGAAATAAATAACTGAAGAGAACAAATTAACAATAAATCATTCTAAAAAAAGTAACAACGTCATAACAGATATGTCATATACAAACTACTAACAACGTCAAAAACAAATATGTCATATATAAACTATAAAAAGACTCATGTCCACCTGGTCAACAAAAAAGCATTTGCTCCCACTTTGAACTTTTGAAGTTCTACTGGTGTTTAATTTTCTTTTTCCAATGGAACACCTTTTTTACGAGTTATTTTGTTAAACTATTGAATTTTATTATAATTCTATTGTGGATCAATTGTTTTCTGATTAAATTTTGTTGTAGAACATTGCTTTCGAATTTCAATTCTGGTGTGGTACATTTGCTTTCTAATTTGAATTATGATGTGGAACATCAGTTTTCTATTCAAGTTCTGGTATAAAACGTTTATTTTCAATTTGGATTCTGGTGGGTAATATTTGTTTTGAAATTTTATTAGGGGCGTAGAATATATTTTATAATTTTAAGTTTTATACAAACGATGAAGCACTTTGCAATATTAAGTAACACAGACACTCACATCGGCTGTAGATCTTAGTTTTTTTTTTCTTTTTTCTTTTTTCTTTTTTTTTAATTTTTTTTTTCAATCAATAAGGGCAAAAGGCCTTTCCAGTCGGACTAACATAGCGTTGTTCAGATATTTTCGCGAACTTTGCTTCCAATCCAAGAACTGCTGTGACAAGTTCCGGTCTCACGCGTTGCTATTTCCGCTACCGCTTCTGATCATACCTGACTATTGTCTTATAGATTCTTTCAATTATTCCGAATCCATCGACGGATATTCTTTCTGTCTGATTGATGTTATTCTTTTCTTGGTTTAATTTCGTATGGTCGGATTTTCACACTTAAAAACCCCGTAATTTTAATCGGAAATTCGCCGTTAAAAATATACTGTTCTCAGCCGTCTTTCAGTAAATACAGGCGACCATATTTTTTACCCTACTTTGTTATTATCTTTTACTGGTTGGTGACCGTATTATCACTACTTACCTAAATATATCCGTTTTTTAAACGGCAAATGCCTGGCAACATTTATTCCAAGAGTTTTGTCGTTCTTACGTCAAATTTTCAACAGTGCAGCTGACGACTTTTCGTTATACCGTTTTAGATTACACGGAAGGTTATTTGGAAAGCCATTATAATATGTTAAATATAGATAAGCCATCTAGAAGATCTTATGGTGGTAGAGTTCAGGTCACAATAACTGTGTTTCTTTATTGAATTCAAGATCAGTTAGGATTTGGACTAAAATATCTAAGATTCTTCTTTTCTAAAACGTAAGGAGCACACTGTAACAAGAGTTTGGCTGTAACCACAGTAATGAGCCATATTTATGGCCATAATCATACCCTATTTGTTCTAGATTCATATTTTTAGACTATTGCTGTACTTGATTGTGCACTAAAGATCTGATGATGTAATGATATTATAACTTATTTCCAATTTTAGATTACCTGCTTTCCAATTACATTACATTGGGTGCAATTGGGTCACTTTCATAACGTTAGATAATTTTTAGCCACTGATACACATACAGATCCAGTCTAGATCTTCTATTCAACGGACGTTGGGATTATACAGGTAAAACTAGACGCCTGAACTCCTACATAAAAAGGAGACTAGAACATTTTTCTAGAGATAATGCGATTAGTTGGAAAGATACAAAGAAACATTTTGAAAGCCGGGATTATGCCACCCTGAAAGTTTATATTTTATGGAGCAATGGATTTGAATGACAAAACTCTCTCTCTCTCTCTCTCTCTCTCTCTCTCAGACTGAATGACCAGCGTTTGATTCCCGAACAGGATGATAATTTGATGACAAAACATAATCCAACTCTCTCTCTCTCTCTCTCTCTCTCTCTCTCTCTCTCTCTCTCTCAGACCAAATGACCAGCGTTCGAGCCCCGAACAAGACGAGAATTTAATGACATAACATGATTCAACTCTCTCTCTCTCTCTCTCTCTCTCTCTCTCTCTCTCTCTCTCTCTCTCTCTCTCTCTCACACACACAGACTGAATGACCAGAGTTCGAGCCCCGAACAGAACGAGAATTTAACGACAAAACATGATTCAACTCTCTCTCTCTCTCTCTCTCTCTCTCTCTCTCTCTCAGACTGAATGCCAGCGTTCGATCCCCGAACAGGACGAGGATTTAATCACAGAACATGATCCAACACACACACACACACACACACACACACTCTCTCTCTCTCTCTCTCTCTCTCTCTCTCTCTCTCTCAGACTGAATGACCAGCGTTCGATCCCCGAACAGTACGAGAAGGTATTGATTAGATCGCATATCCTTAAAATCAACTTGATAGTAAATTATCACTTGGTTGTTAGTCGACTGTTGTGGGTTGAAGATGCGTTAAGGAAAGAGAGAGAGAGAGAGAGAGAGAGAGAGAGAATAATTTGTAAAATTCCATGATGATATCATAGATACAATAGTAAAGAGTATTTTGGATACAGGGATTTAGGAAGAGAGAATAATGTGACCTAGAGAGAAAATTATTTTTTACACGATTGCAGGACAAAAGAGAATACCATGTGGATTTATGGAATAAAAAGGGTGAAAAATCTAAGAAAAAAGCGAGAAAGTGTAGTTTTCTAGGTAGACAAATATAGAGAAAACCCTCAATAAATAGCTGCAAGTGGATCATAGATGCTGTCTAATGGAGCACTTTGGTTTGTCTATGGAGTGATTATTTTGAAGACTTTTAGCTTGTGAAATATGGAATCAAAATAAAACTGAAGGATAAAGAGCGTAAAGGGTCATTGCAAGGTTGAGAATGCTTGTGTTAAGGACAATTGATGATATTATTAAGTCAGTTAAGTATTTAGTTAATGGAGTAGATATAACGGTAATGATGGGATTTAGTGGCTGACCAGGGTGTATAAGGTATGTCTACTTGAAAGAAAGGTTCTAAGGAGAGGATTAGAATAATTGTCCGTTTTATATAAATGATTGTGATAGAGGAGACAGAAATATATGCCCATAATATTGAATAGTAAACTAGAGAGTTTTCGGTAGGATTTGGATTGATAAATAAGACTTGACAGAAAGACTAATGGAGGAAGAATAGTATGGATTTAAATAGTGAAGGTCTGTGGATTATGTATTAAGAAACAGCTATATGGAGAGCACTTATTCGGTTTTCATGAACCTACACAGGTGATATATATATATATATATATATATATATATATATGTATATATATATATATATATATATACACGCACATTAATATGAGACTTCCATTTTATATTTTCTATCTACTAGCGCATGCACTCTTCCAAGACAGATGAATGGCATCAGCCAAAAAGATAAAAGTATACCGTCAGTCTTTTCCTGATCAAGTCTGACCAGATAAGGATAAATCCGGAGAGCTTACCTCGTCTGTTTCCTTCCAGATACTGTCAGATTTCCCTGAGACATGTGGATAGGCTCTGGATTTTAAGGAGCGAAGCCTATGTTTCAGTTGGAAGGGACTCCCAAGAGACCGCCGTGAATAAGTGATTTGGAGTATTCTAGTTGAATTTTATTATTTTTTTTTCCATTCAAATTCTGGGGTGGAACATCTTTTTCAAATTTGAATTTTATGGTGGAACGTACTTTTTCAAATTTGCATTTTTTTTGTGCATAAAATTTGTTTTCTAATGGGACACATTTTTTTTTTTTTTTTAAATCTGGGGTGGAGCATCTTTTTCAAATTTGGATTCTGTGGTGAAACATACTTTTCCAATTTGAAATAGGACGTTGAATTTTAATTATTTTTATTATTTTGGTGCATAAGATTTTGTTTTCTAATGGGAAACATATTTTCTTATTTTAAATCTTGGGTGGAGCATCCTTCTCAAATTTCGATTCTGAGGTGGATCATCTTTTACAAAGTTGAATTATAACGTGGATTTTTTTTTTTTCAAATCTGGGGTGGAACATCTTTTTCAAATTTGGTTTCTGTGATGGAACGTACTTTTCAAATTTGAATTAGGACAGGGAAATTTAAAAAATTATTTGGTGCATAAAGTTATGTTTTCTAATGAGAAACATATTTTCTTATTTTAAATCTGGGGTGTAGCATCTTTTTTCAAATTTGGAATCTTTTGTGGAACCTACTTTTCAATTTTGAATTAGGACATGGAACTTTTTGAAATTATTTTGGTGCATAAAATTTTGTTTTCTAATGGGAAACATATTTTCTTATTTTAAATCTCTTGTGGAGCATCCTTCTCAAATTTTGATTCTGGTGTGGACCATCTTTTTCAAAGTTGAATTATGACGTGGATTTTTTTTTCTATTTTGTATTATTATTATTATTATTATTATTATTACTATCCAAGCTACAACCCTAATTGGAAAAGCAAGATGCTATAAGCCCAGGGGCTCCAATAGGGAAAAATAGCCCAGTGAGGAAAGGAAATAAGGAAATAAATAACTGAAGAGAACAAATTAACAATAAATCATTCTAAAAAAAGTAACAACGTCATAACAGATATGTCATATACAAACTACTAACAACGTCAAAAACAAATATGTCATATATAAACTATAAAAAGACTCATGTCCACCTGGTCAACAAAAAAGCATTTGCTCCCACTTTGAACTTTTGAAGTTCTACTGGTGTTTAATTTTCTTTTTCCAATGGAACACCTTTTTTACGAGTTATTTTGTTAAACTATTGAATTTTATTATAATTCTATTGTGGATCAATTGTTTTCTGATTAAATTTTGTTGTAGAACATTGCTTTCGAATTTCAATTCTGGTGTGGTACATTTGCTTTCTAATTTGAATTATGATGTGGAACATCAGTTTTCTATTCAAGTTCTGGTATAAAACGTTTATTTTCAATTTGGATTCTGGTGGGTAATATTTGTTTTGAAATTTTATTAGGGGCGTAGAATATATTTTATAATTTTAAGTTTTATACAAACGATGAAGCACTTTGCAATATTAAGTAACACAGACACTCACATCGGCTGTAGATCTTAGTTTTTTTTTTCTTTTTTCTTTTTTCTTTTTTTTTAATTTTTTTTTTCAATCAATAAGGGCAAAAGGCCTTTCCAGTCGGACTAACATAGCGTTGTTCAGATATTTTCGCGAACTTTGCTTCCAATCCAAGAACTGCTGTGACAAGTTCCGGTCTCACGCGTTGCTATTTCCGCTACCGCTTCTGATCATACCTGACTATTGTCTTATAGATTCTTTCAATTATTCCGAATCCATCGACGGATATTCTTTCTGTCTGATTGATGTTATTCTTTTCTTGGTTTAATTTCGTATGGTCGGATTTTCACACTTAAAAACCCCGTAATTTTAATCGGAAATTCGCCGTTAAAAATATACTGTTCTCAGCCGTCTTTCAGTAATACAGGCGACCATATTTTTTACCCTACTTTGTTATTATCTTTTACTGGTTGGTGACCGTATTATCACTACTTACCTAAATATATCCGTTTTTTAAACGGCAAATGCCTGGCAACATTTATTCCAAGAGTTTTGTCGTTCTTACGTCAAATTTTCAACAGTGCAGCTGACGACTTTTCGTTATACCGTTTTAGATTACACGGAAGGTTATTTGGAAAGCCATTATAATATGTTAAATATAGATAAGCCATCTAGAAGATCTTATGGTGGTAGAGTTCAGGTCACAATAACTGTGTTTCTTTATTGAATTCAAGATCAGTTAGGATTTGGACTAAAATATCTAAGATTCTTCTTTTCTAAAACGTAAGGAGCACACTGTAACAAGAGTTTGGCTGTAACCACAGTAATGAGCCATATTTATGGCCATAATCATACCCTATTTGTTCTAGATTCATATTTTTAGACTATTGCTGTACTTGATTGTGCACTAAAGATCTGATGATGTAATGATATTATAACTTATTTCCAATTTTAGATTACCTGCTTTCCAATTACATTACATTGGGTGCAATTGGGTCACTTTCATAACGTTAGATAATTTTTAGCCACTGATACACATACAGATCCAGTCTAGATCTTCTATTCAACGGACGTTTGGGATTATACAGGTAAAACTAGACGCCTGAACTCCTACATAAAAAGGAGACTAGAACATTTTTCTAGAGATAATGCGATTAGTTGGAAAGATACAAAGAAACATTTTGAAAGCCGGGATTATGCCACCCTGAAAGTTTATATTTTATGGAGCAATGGATTTGAATGACAAAACTCTCTCTCTCTCTCTCTCTCTCTCTCTCTCTCTCTCTCTCTCAGACTGAATGACCAGCGTTTGATTCCCGAACAGGATGATAATTTGATGACAAAACATAATCCAACTCTCTCTCTCTCTCTCTCTCTCTCTCTCTCTCTCTCAGACCAAATGACCAGCGTTCGAGCCCCGAACAAGACGAGAATTTAATGACATAACATGATTCAACTCTCTCTCTCTCTCTCTCTCTCTCTCTCTCACACACACAGACTGAATGACCAGAGTTCGAGCCCCGAACAGAACGAGAATTTTAACGACAAAACATGATTCAACTCTCTCTCTCTCTCTCTCTCTCTCTCTCTCTCCTCTCTCTCTCAGACTGAATGCCAGCGTTCGATCCCCGAACAGGACGAGGATTTAATCACAGAACATGATCCAACACACACACACACACACACACACACACTCTCTCTCTCTCTCTCTCTCTCTCTCTCTCTCTCTCTCAGACTGAATGACCAGCGTTCGATCCCCGAACAGTACGAGAAGGTATTGATTAGATCGCATATCCTTAAAATCAACTTGATAGTAAATTATCACTTGGTTGTTAGTCGACTGTTGTGGGTTGAAGATGCGTTAAGGAAAGAGAGAGAGAGAGAGAGAGAGAGAGAGAGAGAGAGAGAGAGAGTATTTGTTCTGGCATTATATATCACGTAAGTCTTATACAAAATGCATGCATTGACTTTTGCTCATTGAAAATTTGACTGTTTTATTGAAAAAAACCCGATAAATAATAGAAAATTTAAAAAGAGGTTCAAAAGTAAATGAAAATTTAGGTTAGGTTAGGGTAGGCTAGGCGGGTAATAACCTGTGGTACACTTAAAAACCGTAATTTTAATCGGAAATTCTCCGCAAAACTATACTGTATTTCAGTAAAATACAGACGACCGTAATTTTACCGTACTTTGTTTTTATCTTTTATGGATTATTATCTTTTACGGGTTGGTGACCTTAATACCACTCCTTAACGTCAATATATCCGTTTTTAAAACGGCAAATGCCTGGCAGCATTCATTCCAGGATTTTTACCGTTTTTTCACGGCAAATTTTTAACGGTGCTTATGTGACTGAGTAATGAAACCAAACCGTCAAGTACGTTCAATAACTTATTCTTCAAAACCTTAATTTTGATAGGAGTTTTACCCAAGCAGTGATATTACGGGGCATAACTTGAATATTGTTATTATTATTATTGATGATAATATTACCGTTTTTCAGGCAAGGACGTTTGTACGGGAATATTTACTGGGAAAATATTATTAACTTCGTGTGGAAACAGGGACTGGAATTGTGAATCTGATATACATTACTAATATGATAATGAGGTCAATATTTTATGTGGGTATTAAAGCATAAACCTAATACCCGTGTTGAGAGGAAAGGTTTTTATGGTTAATTGTTGTGATGATTATGCAAATCATATAATTTGCATGCTCGTTAATATTCGTAGTTTACAAAATTTAATTCCATATAATACGGTTTTAAAATTTTCAGTAGATTTTTATATAGGGAGATTTATTTATTCTCTTATTTAAGATTTTAATAATATAGATATAGAAGAGTTTAACTATAATCAAAATTTATTTTTAAATAATCTTTTATTGCAGAACGCTAATTTTAATTGTGTATATCATTGCTTAATTTATCTCTAGGACATTGTCCTGCTTGATAGGGCAATGTCACCGTCCCTTGCCTCTGCCATTCATGAGAGGCCTTTAAACCTTGAACCTTTAATGTTGGTTATCAAATAAGGAATATGCATTTGAATACGCACAAGTGACATAATGTCTTCCCTATAGAATAGTGATTTAAATTCTAATAATGTATTCAACACAATAGATTAAATTTGAATTTATTTCAGTAAAATGACATATTTTTACACATGCAAGCATATCTATTAATACATGACATAGATGGTTTTATGGAAGTTAAGACAGATTAGTTCTTTCATTTTGTAGTTCAGAATCTTCGTTCACATTTCATATAAATTATAGAGGAATGTGGGAGTGTAATATCACGTGGACGATGATTATTGTCGATTTTAC
>NC_090747.1:92955114-92970114 GCF_036898095.1 Palaemon carinicauda | reverse complement strand
TAAAAGTATTCCATGCAGTTGATTTGCCAATGCCATATATATAACTCGTGGTATCACATCCAGTTAAAGAGTGAAGAAGGGGGATAGATATAGGATCCATGCCTTGGCTTATGATTCCTTCTACCACAAATTTGATGTCTGTGATCTTTTGTTCTTTTCCAATCTGCTGCTGTAAATACACTTTCCTATTTCCAAAATGTTTGTAGTTGGCAAGAAGAATCACAAATACATCAGTATCCTGTGACACTACCACAATATGTTCCGCGGTTGAATTGACTATGCTTAATACCATACGGGTATCTGCTTCCTCATGGTCAGACTCCATGCTATCTAACTGTATGCCCAAAGAGGATGAACGGACATCCATGGGGTCTTCAAATGCCCCAGAGACAACAATAATCTTATCTTGAGGTGCATTTTTGATGAGAGTATCACCAAGGAGCTGCTGCAGAGCAATCTTGTTATCATTTATGCTCAAAAAGCTTTTGAAGTTGTCACCTTGAGGCAGGTTTACTTCTGGGGAAATTACTTTTGGCACCGCTTTGCGTTTTTGTTTTCTTTTTCCTTGTTTGTCTTTGGATTTAGAGGCCCTAGCACTTCGTGTGTCATCTTTGATGGAAGTTCCATCATAGCGGTCCATCACAATGTCTATCCTTGTGCTTGGAAACTTATATACCCCCTTGCAGTACGCTGTAGCAAATTCTCCGAATGTACTAATCGATTTAGTTGAAACCCTGTAGACATACGCCATCCCATCAACAACATGCTGTGAAGAAGTGGGGTCTATTTGGGGAACAATTTGGGAAGGCTGAACTTTTGCAGTTTCACAAATGTTGTTGACTAGATCTGACTTGTTTCCTTTCCTCATGGTCTTATCTGTATAAAACAGTGCAATGGGGACAGACATCATTTCATGCTTTGCGATATGTTGCAGATCTACTGGCCTTCCAGCTTCATATGCTACACAGAGACGCTGTAGCACACCTCTGTTTGCATTTACAACTTTATTTTGCTGAGAGCCTGTTTGGTCCACTTCAAATAAGTTAGAAAAAGTGGGACTTTTCATTTTCTTCATTGCAGCACTGAATAGTACACTTGGTTTAGACTGTCCAATAGCGCGAACAAGCCTTTCCTTCATAAACCTTTTCACCTCTTCCTGGCCTTTAGATTCACTTTCTAATAATGACTCTTGGGATGATCAGTTTCCTGAAAGATATCATCTAGTATAGCCAACGCCGCTGTTATGCAGGCTGGCCTCTCTACCTTGTTTTTCCAGAGTTCACATTGTGATTTTATGTCTTGAATATTTGTAACATCAGAAACAGGCTTATTTTTCCTAAACTTTGTCTTTGGGTCCTTCTTATCATTTTGACAAACAAAGCACTTCTGCTCATAATCAAACCGTGCTGGGCGCTTGGCCGATGACGCCATATCCCTAGTTATTATACTTCTACGATGCAGTTATTTCACAACCTATTGCTGAAATGAGAACATATTATTACCCCAAACTATCTATACTAATATAATTTATATGAAAACATCATAAACGTTGTCCTGTAAAATTAATAATCAGTTTGATTTTGTGAATATTTAAACAAAAAAATGTAGAAATTCAAAAAATAAAGGGCAATGTTAACGTATACATTTTAGTGGCCATCTTGAATTTAAGACTACACAAATTCATAAAATCAATAAAATTACTTGAAATAGACTCGTTTAGTCCCAAACAGTAAAAACAGATAATTTTGTTCAATGAAATGGACAAAATATTGTTATCTTCGCAGAAATGGTACGAAATGGCGGCCATCTTTAAATGGACGCCATTTTGAGCCATTTCTGTTCATTTTTCGCTTTGGCACCATGTTGCAATGGATTTGTCATGTCAAAATCTCCCAAGATAGAAAATTTCATAATTTTGGCAGAAAAACTACCACCCCAATGGAATTTTTAGTTTTGGACCCTGACTAATAAACACATACATACATACACAAATTTTTTTGTATAAGTATGTTTTCTCTCAGTCGTTAAACATTTTGTTACATTATTTCTTGCATTATTTTGCTTACATTCAATCACTGGTTCCCAGCACCCAAACATTTTAAATAAAATCACTGTCATGGCACAAACAAAAGAATATAGCATTCTGTAAAGAACAGCAACAAACTCTTGTGAGGGACAATGTTTGAACGGTTGGAGTTATGTTACGGCACTAAGTTTGGCTTTCATAAATCCATGCCTTGTCACTAAACGGCGGAAGGGAGAGAGAGAGAGAGAGAGAGAGAGAGAGAGAGAGACGAGTTTGATATTACCCATGAGTATCATATACTTTTGATCGTCGCATTAATTTGTATGATTGTGGTTACGATATTATTAGTAAGTCATTGTTCTGTATATGCGTGAGAGAGAGAGAGAGAGAGAGAGAGAGAGAGAGAGAGAGAGAGAGAGAGAGAGAGAGAGAGCGCCTTATTGCCTTATTTTTTGTTTGGGTTCTCCAAGTCCCTCAGTGTGAGGCACCTCGTATATCCACCAGAGAGTTGCTAATGCATCTTCCGGTGTATTTTGCATCTTCCAGTCTTGGATGGTCTGGGATATATCTTAGGTATTTATCGAGCTTATTCTTAAACACATCTACGCTCACTCCTGATATGTTTCTTAGATGAGCTTGCAGCGCATTAAATAGTCGCTGCATTATCGATGTTGGTGCGTAGTGGATTAATGTCCTGTGGGCCTTCCTTAGTTTTCCTGGTATATTTTTGGGACTGTTAATATACCTCGGCTTGCTCTTTCTGATATTTTTTAGCTCCATGATGTTTTCAGTAATTCCTTCTATTTGCTTCCATGCTTGTATTATCATGTAGCGTTCTCTTCTCCTTTCTAGACTGTATAGACTGCAGTCCTTCCCAGTAGTCAAGGTCCTTAACTTCTTCTATTCTAGCAGTATAGGACCTTTGTACACTCTATTTGTGCAATATCCTTTTGGTGGTGTGGGTACCATATCACATTGCAGTACTCGATTGTACTACGTACATAAGTTTTGTAAAGCATAATCATGTGTTCAGCTTTTCTTGTTTTAAAGTGTCTGAATAACATTCCCATTTTTGCTTTACATTTAGCCAACAGTGTTGCTATTTGGTCGTTGCATAACATATTCATATTTAACATTACATCAAGGTCTTTAATTGCTTCCTTGTTTGTGATTGTCTCATTATTAGGTCCCTTGTATGCATATACCATTCCTTCTCTGTTTCCATAATTTATTGATTCGAATTTATCGGAATTAAATACCATCCTATTTATCTCCGCCCATTCATATATTTTATTTAGATCTCTTAGTAGTGAGTTCCTATCTTCATCAAAAGTAATTTCTCTACTTATTCTTGTGTCATCGGCGAAACTTCTCACTATAGAGTTTTTAACATCACAGTCTATGTCTGAGATCATAATAACAAACAGCAGTGCAGCTAATACCGTACCTTGTGGCACGCCAGAGAGAGAGAGAGAGAGAGAGAGACAGAGAGAGAGAGAGAGAGACAGAGAGAGAGAGAGAGAGAGAGAGAGAGAGAGAGAGAGAGAGAGAGAGAGAGAGAGAGAAAAGCTTGTTTATACAACATACTTTTTTTACTATGAAATGGAAGTCTGACAAGTTTTGATAGCAAACATACTGGCCGCTTGACAATATACTAAGAATGAAAACTCCTTACACTCATCTCTTTTAGCTATGGCTATTGCATCTTAGGTTTGCACGTTTGTGTTGCTTCTTCTTATTTCTTTCCACTTTAGTATGTTACATCTACTTTATATATATACAGTATATATATATATATATATATATATATATATATATATATATATATATATATATATATATATATATATATTTATATTGAAAAAGGACCACACACACACACACACACACACACACATATATATATATATATATAAATATGTATATATATATATATACACACATATATATATATATATATATATATATAGATAGATAGATAGATAGATAGATATATGTGTATGTGTATATTAAAATTGTATATGTAACTGTTGGGGAATACCAGGTTATTTTATGACCTTTTGACTTTATTCCATAAGATGTTTGAATATAAAGGGTTAAATATCAGGTTCTCAAATTTTGTCCTCAATTGCTAGTCATTCTTTCTAAAGCGAAATATAAATATAGATATCCCATAGGGTCCCCCGACATCTACTTCTTAGCTTTCTAATTTACGCTTAACTTTCTACTAACCTCCGTTTCTGGGACCTTTCTTACATTTTGAGTCCAGTTTCTAATAGCTTTTACCTCTTAGGTCAACTGCGAGGTTTTCCCCAAATGTTGCTTAATACTTATATGACCACTTCAGCCCACTGGCTATTATTATCATTATTATTATCATTATTATTGTGTTTGTCGTTGTTGCTAGCTAAACTACATCTCTAGTTGGATAAGCAGGAGACTGTAAGCCCAAGGGCTCCAGTAGGACAAATAGCCCAATGAGGAAAGGAAATAAGGAAACAGCTAGAATAGAGTGGCTGAGTGTACCCTCAAGCAATATAGAACAGATCAAAGGGATTTAGCACATGAATTTTAGCCATTTTACTGTACATTGGAAGATGGAGCCGCCTCTATCATGACGCTCTCCCAGTGGCTGACTTCCTTTATTTTTCCATCTAGCAACAGTTCTCCTCCTCCTCCTCCTCCTCCTCCTCCTCCTCCTCCTCCTCCTCCTCCTCCTATTGAGTTCTTACTGTTTCTAAATCCCCCACCGCAAGCCTCCGGTCTATTTCTCTTTCTCTTCCTGGTAGGGGCAAAGCTTAATTCCACTTTTGATCTTCACTGCCGGTTGTTTCTCAGGATACGTCTCTTGGCAATAGCAGATATCCGGGATAGATGTCCTATTGTTTTTATTCAATTTATGTCGAAATTGATTAGATCGAGGGTTAGGAAGGAGTTTCTAGGTTTGCGGTCATTCTAGGTATATTTCTAGATTATTGTTTTACTCAAGATATATAATTAAACTTTTGCTTTGGTTGTTTACTATTATCATTTATAAATCTAGTCTTGTTATCCTGTTTATATCGACATAAAATTATTGTTTCAATAAGAACTACAACCTTGCAAAACATGCACAGTCGAAAATTCTCTCTCTCTCTCTCTCTCTCTCTCTCTCTCTCTCTCTCTCTCTCCATCAAAATGAAGGGCTTCGACCATGTAATCCATATCCTACGGGGGTGAAACCATTCAAAAGATATTTTTGCCTCTCTCTCTCTCTCTCTCTCTCTCTCTCTCTCTCTCTCTCTCTCTCTCTCTTTCTCTCTCTCAAGTTTACATATGGATACGTTTTATGGTACTGCGTTTTGAAAGTTAATTAAAGAGTTGTAATAATAATAATAATAAGAATAGGGAAGTGGGGAATATGGGGAAAGGAAGAGTACCCCTGGATACAATCCAGTTTATAGCTCAAAGGCAGGTACTCGGGGTGGGAAAGATTAAGGAAATAGGGAGAAAGAGAAGTACAGGAGAAGAATAAAAGAGAGGGGCAGACCCTCTTTCGATATTAGGGAATTCGTATTATTATTTCAGTCATAATAAAAAAAGAGTTGTAATTATGTGCACTTATGTTTAGGAAATGGACATTACGTGCAGTGAATGCTGTGAAGGTCCCAGTGCTTGGTGCCAGATCCCTAAGGAAAACCTAATGAAAGACAATTAGAGAAAGAATCAACATAGAATAGTGCTGATTGGGAAGATAGATAACTGTGCGTGAACTCGCAGGTAAAAGAGTTCGGATTTGGAGGGAGTGGTTTAAAGGTTTAAGGGCCGCTCATGAATGGCAGAGGCAAGGGACTGTGACATTGCCATATCAAGCACGACAATGTCCTAGAGACTAACCATATATACATATAGCACGCAAGCCCCTCTCCACTCAAGCTAGAATCAAGGAGACCCAGGCAATGGCTGCTGATGGCAGCAAATAGGCCTGTTGGCTCCCCAAAGCCCACCATCCTTAGCTCACAAAGATGGTGAGGTTGCAGCCACCAAAGAAAGTAACGAGTTACTACATCAGCCACCAATACTCTAAATGTGATTTTACGTTAGTAGATGGTGAAGCAAGGAAAAGCGCTGAATGACTTATTTGAAAGATATGATTATTTAATACAGTGAAAGAATCATTGTCTGCTGGGAAGGAAGTTTGGAAAATTGGAGGGTGGCGAAAATAGAGTAATGATATACTAAATGCTTAATTTCGGAAAAAAAGAGAAAAGAACCAGTTAATGGTTGAAAGGCTATGATATACTTCGAAGGCCTGGTTGGAAGGTAGTGGTAGATTCATGAACTATGGTTGCCAGGTAATAAAACTCATTGACAATCATTGGTAGTGTTAACAGTTAATTACAGACTAGGTAGTGGTTGTGAGATAACGAAAGACTCAAAGTTGGCGTGGGAGTTACATGTCAATTTTGTTTTGCTCGATACATGAATATGGGTGTACTTTTTAAAGTCAGACGAGAGAGAGAGAGAGAGAGAGAGAGAGAGAGAGAGAGAGAGAGAGAGAGAGAGAGAGAGAGATTAGATGCATTGCGTTGGCGTATGTAGGTATTTGTATAGTTAAGTTGCTTTGTCAATAAACCATAGCCTGTTGCTGATGTACTGTTAGATTGACATTCTTTTGATTAAATGGTACGAGTCATTTTAATCAAGTAGTAAATAGTAATCTGCAATTCAATAGCGATGGGGTAAAAGAGTGAATGATAATCAAACAGTGGAGGCCTTTCCCCTTAAACACGAACGTGAGTTTTAAAGATATTTTTTTTTCCATCTAGTTAGTTATTTTCGTATTTGTGTTTGTATGTATTTTAACCCTTTCTGTGTGGGGATACCTTAGCGTGTCGCCATGATCAGCAATGCTTTACTAATCAGGGCCACCCATACTAGGTGGGTTTGCTGTGAGCGATCAGAAAAAAGAAAATCTACTACCATCACCAATCCGCAGTTGGCTAGCGTGGTGATGAAAACTGGCCAAACCCCAGACATGAAGAAGGATATGTCTGAGGGCTTTGTCCTGCAGTGGACTGGAAATGGCTGCATTTGCTGTTGCTGTTGTGTACTTAACTATTTGTTTGTGTATTATATCTACTGTATTTGTTAGTTCATATATATCAGTAAGAATCAGTGGCAGGATGATAGTGTGAAACAATTTTATCTTATTTGTGGAAACATTCACGTTTTCATACGTATTTTGTAATAAATCCCTGGGAACTGTTGAAGTTTATATGGCATTGGATACAAATGTAATCTACTAGAAAACATATAATTGTTATTATTTTTTTCAAACAAACCTTGGGAAAATACTGTGCCAGAGAGCAGTTTAATTTTCAAGGATTATTCGTATTAAGCGACTATATTTACATTAAAGCTCTTAAATTGTATCCTTGCTTTGTATTATGAATTACTTTTTATGATGTGCTTGTAAAATTACTATCCAACAATATAAATGGAATTGAGATTATTTTGTTTGACAAATAACTCGTGGAATGATTTCGTAATGACATAAATCTACTTAATAGTTGAGAACAAAGAAATTGTTCCCTTAGTGGTTGATGGGATGATCAAATTAGGTAGGGAACAAACAGACTAAATTAATTATTTGACGTCAATTCCTCTAATTTGAAAGTAATTCAATAGAGGAATATAATGCATTATGCATTATTTATTTTTCAATGTATTGCCCTCATTAGATGAAAAAGTTTATGAATAAATTTTCCAAGTCTATGTATGTGAAAAGAATTCTTAGCAGTTGAAAAATGAATTGCTTTAAAATGAAAATGAGCAATAGAAAGATAAACAAGGAAAAATAAAAAACACTGAGATTTCAGACCTCCGCCAATGAAGATTGCCAATTTTTTACTTAAGTCTACGGCCCAAGCTTTCCATCTTTCGTTTGTTGATCGTATGAATGAATCTACCGTATAGCAAAAATCCTGGATCTGGTGGTGATCCGAATCTCACCAAAATCTAATCACTTTTAAGTTAGCCAATTCTGACATATACTGAAATTTTCATCAAAATTCATCCGTAACCTTTTGAGTTAAGCTGATAACAAACAGATAGACAGAGTATGTAATGAATGAATTTTCAATATATATGTATCTTTGCTAACGAAGTTGGAAGGAGGTTATGTTTTATCCCCTGTTTGTGTGTGTGTTAGTGAACACTTTCCTGGCCACAATTTTAATGATAGAGTAATGAAATTTACTGGGATTAATTGTTCTGTTAAGAACTGGAAATGATTAAATTTGGAAGATCAAGGTCACGGTCAAGCAAAATGTCCAATTCACGTAATCAGCCATAAGTTTGGATATCGTTGTCACAAGGACTTCAAACCTGGTTCATATTTGAGTGTATGAAAATCCACGTCAATTCATACATGTTAAGGTCGAAGGTCAAGTTCATGGTCAAGGTCAATAAAAGGTCAAATTCTGGTCATCAACCATACGGCCACAATTTTAATAAAGCAACGAAACTTGCATTGATTTTAAACTGTTATGTAAAGAGCTGAAAATGATTAGAATTTGGAAGGTCAAAGGTCAAGGTCACGGATGAGCAAAACGTCCATATCACGTAATCAGCTATACGTTTGGACATCCTTGTCACAGAAACTTCAAACTTGGTTCATATTTAAGTGTATGAAAATTCACGCCATTTATTATACGTTAAGGTCAAAGGTCAAGGTCGAGAAATATGCTGCCACGGCAGAGGCCTGCGCTCTACTGGGTGCCCCTCTAGTTGTAGAATGTAACCGGGAAAAAAATCCATATGATACGTCAGTCATTTCTGCTGAAATTAAGCCTGAATCTACTCCACCCATACCGACATTATTTCAATGACCTTAGATGTCAGGATGCCATAAAACTTTAAATCAATCAATCAACCGACATTAATTGGTTGCAGCGACCAGGGAATATCTTCATAGATTGCCCAAGATATTTGAGAGTCAACTGTAAATTTTATCGTTTATGAAGTGGCATCTTTGGTAGAAGGCATTGGAGAGGGCGCATCAGGCAACCGACCCCTTAATGTAGAGACAACGGTGGGAAAGTGGCATCTTTTATAACAGTTTATCCTATCTTTTTAACTCATATTTTACAACAGTGAACTATAACATGGCTCTTTTGTACGTTTTCCTGTATACAGGTTATTCATATTAAACTACGTGCACTCTTTTATGGTATTCAAAAAACGTATACTGTAAACTTTATTTGTATTCAATTACCTTTTATTATAAACCTCTATAATGGTCCCGAGTTTCTTAACATTCAATTCAACTGGGATGGATAACAAAAGAATGTTCATTTTGATGTATGGACAAACACACACAAATAATTTTTAATATTACCATTATTAATTTAATTTTCTTTTATCTTCATTTTAATTTTTAGAATTTTTTTTTTTGAGTTAGGAAAATTGAATGCTTAAAAGCATCTAATGAAATTTAGAAATATAAACTCTAAATTAGGAATATTTTGTTAATGATGTTCACAAATTCAGAAGTAGAATTCGGAATAGTTTAAAACGCATTAGACTCTAAAGAATTATATATATTTCTAGATAATACTAAGTAGTCTACCTTGCTAATAATAAATTCTTTTTCAATAATTTCAAGTTTTTGAAAATGATTCTAAACTGTTAAGAATAAAATGAAAATTTATTATTATTCAGCGGTTAGAAATAATTAACAACTTTTCATTTAAGTTTATAAGACGCAAAAAAGATGAAAATTTATTATTATTCAGCAGTTAGAAATAATTAACCACTTTTCATTTAAGTTTATAAGACGCAAAACTGCCAAACACCTTAAAAAAAAAAAATCCAATTATGAAACCCAAGGGTCCAGAGACCAGCGCCGCTAGTGATGTTGCAGAGACGGTTGCAAATCTTTGCCCCGCAATTGATGCAAATGTCAACAGGCTGTAGTGCTGTCTCGGATAATGGCGACACGGTACTAACGAGCCCCTTTTTAGGCTGTCGAAAAAGAGAGAGACCTTTAAAGACCCCGAAAAAAAAGAAAAAAAAAACAGCGGTTGGAGTCGAGCAACAAGTTGCGAGCTGAATCCTTGGGCTTGGAAAATAACGCTAACGATAATTGCTGTTTCTTTGCCAGGGAATCTCTCTCTCTCTCTCTCTCTCTCTCTCTCTCTCTCTCTCTCTCCTACTACTACTCTCGTAGTCTGTGTTTATTGGCTACTTGTGTTAGACCTTTATATTTTTGGAAGGGGAAAATATCTTTAGATTTCATACCTTTATAAAAGTATCTCTTTATCGTTTGAAATTGCATAAATTATCTAAAATTTAATTACAAAAGAAGAAGAAGAAGAAGAAGAAGAAGAAGAAGAAGAAGAAGAAGAAGAAGAAGAAGAAGAAGAAGAAGAGAGAGAGAGAGAGAGAGAGAGAGAGAGAGAGAGAGAGAGAGAGAGAGAGAGAGAGAGAGTGACTCTCTCGTCGAAAGCGAATAGCAAATCAGGTTCAAATTGAGTCCGTTGCTCCTGCAAGGAATAGCCACATATTGACTGAACGTTTGAACCCCGAGGCTTATTCTTGCCTTTAAAATGGCTGAGTTTTCTCAAGAATCATGATATTTCTCTTTCGAAGTCCTTTTTACAAGTTTTGCATCGGTTTCTTTTATAATCCCTAATAACTGGAATATTTTTTTCTTATATCTGCCCTTTTCACTTGTTACATTTGGCATTTTTTTTTTTGTAATATTTCATAATACTTTTGTGTTAATTTTTTATGCATTTAGTTTTCTCCTTTTTGAGAAAGGAAATATTTAATTCAATATTTCATACGGATGTTGTGTTTAATTTCTGACATTCTTTCAGTAGTTAGTCATGTTTATTTTTTGGTTAATTAAATGGTTTTGATTATTAACATAAGAATCCATAAAAGAATTTATAATTCAAATGGGCCATATGTAGATTTAAGGTTTAGTGTTTTCATTTTATTATTTCTCTTTAGGGATATCTTGAAACATTTAACCGCTTTTGGTAGCTCAGTAACTTCATGAATTGGATTTTGGTTCTGATCCCATATTAGTAATCTGACTTTCGCCTTTGACTAAAACCAGTATTTTGATTTGGTCATATATGTTACGTGTGTGTAGAATTATGCGATGAAGTTATATCGCCAGCTTGCACTGTAATGTATTTTTGGGACAGGAGAAAACGAACACAGATTAAAAGTATAGTTAGTGGATACATGAATGAGAGTTATAACAAGACGAAATTTGTGAAGATTATTTTTAGTGCACTTTCATGACAAAAGAGCTTACATACAAGTATACAGTAGGATAGATACTGTAGTCGCTAAGACACTGAGAAAGCGTTTACAAAACTCTTAAAGGGGGATAAGTTTATTCTGAAGAGAAGTAAATACCAAAAGAATGGTTAATGAATAAATGGAACTTACAATTAAATCATGGAAATTGTAAAGAATCTATCTAAATTCAATGCATTTTAGGGATGAAGTGATTATTTTAGAGTGGAAGGTAAAAGAGAGACACAGCTGAGTGGGGAAAAAGCGGAAGCGGGTGATATAAGTTTGAGAATGCTTGTAGAAGGTGCTGTTGAGGATATAAGGAAGAGAGGCTAGAGTCAAAAGAATGGGAAGAAACTAAAGTCATTGGCACTAAAAGTGAGATGATATGGTATGGTGATAACAGCAAGATTAAGTGACTGACCAGGGTTTGTAAGTCATGTCTGGGTGAAGGAATGATTCTGAGAAAATAGGTGAGAGAACTGATTGTTTCAGTGTTTAAAAGTCTTTATTAGAAAACGATTTAAGAATTAAAAGGCATAATATTATTTAATATATTAGTGAAGGGCGTATGGATGAAGTGTTTTTATGAAAGTTTTTTGTAAGGAGTTTCAAAGCAAAGGGAAAAGTTGGATTGTGACTTACATGGACCTATGACAAGATCCAAGATATAATTGATAGGTAGGCAATGTGGATGGTGTTGATAATAAATAATATTTTGATGAAATTGAAACTTATATTAGAATATGTACATGGTGGAGTGACAGGTTGGATATAAAGAAAAAAGTTTGAGACAAGGATGTTATGTCTCCATATTGTTTCAATATCTTTATGGATGGAGTGATGCATGAGATCATAGGGAGGAGTTTTGATTTTTGTGCAAAGTTTTGTGATTAAAAAAGTGGAGTGGCAGAATTTTGCAGGTAATGCAGTAGCGATCAGGAATAGTTTAAGGTAAGTCCGGTAGGGGAGGGCACCTGATTTTAAATGAATTCACTCACTACAGTATAGCCACGTCTTCACAGATCATTGGCACACTCTCTCTCTCTCTCTCTCTCTCTCTCTCTCTCTCTCTCTCTCTCTCTCTCTCTCTCTCTCTCTCTCTCTCTCTCTCTCTCCGATTTATCACCATTTCTCTCAGCTTATCCCTTCTAACATTCGCTCATTCATTTATTCATCTTGCTGTTTTATAACCGATCCCAATTCCTTTTCATGCATTACTATTAGTCCGTGGGCTGAGGGGGCTCACCTTGCACCCCCCTTAAAATTGACAAAAGTGCATTTAGGTTGTAGCTTTTGATCCATATTCCTTGCTCTTGAGGATTTCACCTGCACCATGTATTCTGCCAAAACTAAGACAAAGGAGGTTGACCAGCTTCGATACCAAATGTTCGATATAAAGTGCAGTGGACAGCCGCTGGATTCAAAGAAGAATGTTGATCTTTCATCTCTTCAGCCACCAAGAGTGTCTAAATGAGCATATCAGGAGGTGAACTATCAGGTTGCTATATGGAAGCGTGCCCATTATCCCAAACCTGAGGTCCCTCATCCAGCTGTGGATCATGGTTGGATAATGAAGGATGGAAATCTAGATCCCTGTTGGTTCAAGGGAATTGCACTTCCTACAAGAATGGCTGATATACTTGAGACGATGGACGATGATGAGACGTCTGATGATGAAAGCCTAGATGAAAACAATGAAAGTGATGGAAATTTTGATGATGACTATGAAAGTGATGATAGTGGGTCTGACTTGGACTAAGAAATTTTCAAGTAACAAGATGGTAGATTTCAGGGTCAAAGGACCAAGGACCTCCCTTGTATCACAAGATATTTCCAATAATTGCCTTTCCATTAATCAAAAGTGGACCCAAAGGTACCCAAGTAGACTATCAAACTTTATACCTTGCATAGGTTGACTTTTTCCTGTAGTCCAAAGCAACACAGTGTGAATTTTCCCAATGAGGTCTTGCATCATATGAGTATATTATACATTCATGTACAGTTTTATTGTATTTCATTCATGATTGTTGTAACCTTCAATTAAAGCATTTCTGTTGCTGATTTATGTGACTTTTCCCAAATTCACTGACAGACTTGTTGAGACTGCCTTTATTGGATGCTGTAATCTCAAGAACCTGGGTGAGGACACGGATATTATCTCTCTTGCTGCATTCATGGAGGAGTTATAGTCAAGTCAAAATTACGGGCGTCCAGAGTGGCGGCCATCTTGAATTTCAGCTTGATGTAATTAGTTGACATTGTTGAGAAAGCTTTTTTTGGATTCTCTGACCCCAAAACCTGGGAAAACACACCAAAATAATTTCCGTAGCCCCTCTCTAAGAAGAGTTATGAGCTTTATCAGTTTTTACGATTTTCAGGCTAAAAAACGACAAATTTGAAAATTGACCTTTTTACATAACATCTCATTTCCATGATTTGGCCAATAAGTACACTTAATGGGTATCATTCTATTTCTTGAGGTCTCTAGAGATGAAATAAGGCAGAAAATGTCATCAGATATTGGTCTGGCTGGTCCTGGGGTTACATTTATGGAGGTGCCTAAAATTTTCACTTGACCCCAAATTTGGTGACCTTTTGACCTCTGGTGACCTAATTATTAAACATAATTGCAAATTGTCTATTTTATCTGTTAGAGAGGCCCAAAGCAAACATTTTCATATGTCATTTATCTTTCTCTGACCATTCAGTCCGGAGTTATGTCTAATTTGGTTTCCCCTACCCCAAAATTGGCAGCAGCAAAATTCGATGATGTCATCGAAGAAAGTGGCCCAGTAGTGGTAGTGCGTCCCAATTTTTTCAATGGGAACATTAAAAAAATGAAAATATGGATCAAAAGCTACAACCTAAATGCACTTTTGTCAATTTTAAGGGGGGGTGCAATGTGAGCCCCCTCAGCCCACGGACTATATGCTTTTTGTTCATGATGCCCCCCCCCCGGTTCCCTCTCCCCGTCATTCACATCCCTCACCCCTCGTTCACATAACTCCAACCGACAACCCATGTAGCTCACTTGTTGCTTCTATCATGGACTGTTTCTTTTTCTTGTATTTTATCCCTTCACATGAAGCCTAGGCCTTTGCCTCCCTCACAACACACCTATTCTCTTAACCTATCATTCATCGTAAGCTGTGTCTCGCATTCCATGGGCGTCCATGCACAAACCATACCAGCCCCATCCCCCCCTCCCCCCCCCCCCCCTACACACCATCACATACTACACTCACTTGGCAGGAAACCTTCCCTTTCCTTAATTCATTACCCATTTTCCTCACACTTTTAACCCATCTTTACCCAAAGGAAATTGCATCTGTGAGCTAACAGGTCCTCATGTGTAGGAGGGAAACCTTTATACAGAAAACACGCCTTGAATTTGTGTGTATATATATATATATATATATATATATATATATATATATATGTATATATATATATATATATATATATATGTATATATATATATATATATATAGAGAGAGAGAGAGAGAGAGAGAGAGAGAGAGAGAGAGAGTGTGTGTAAGGAGGTGGTTTGTGGTTGAAGAAAAAAGGCAGGCTGGTGATCCGGAGATGTGGCACCAGTGACGGAATCCGTTTAAAACCAGGTGCCCTCTCATGTCGACCATTTATCGGTGCGTTGAGTATAGTGAGTAGTGCAG
>NC_090747.1:92925674-92954614 GCF_036898095.1 Palaemon carinicauda | reverse complement strand
AGCTTTCGTTAATCAAATTTTTCAACCAAGAAGTTTTGAACAAAGCAATAGTTGTATATATTTAAATTAAAAGGTCTTTTCACGTAAATATTAATGTAATCGGCTTAATAAGGAAGAAACTTAATAAACATCTTGCAAATCTCTGTCTTTTTATAAATTCATCATCAAATTAAATATTTAATGAGCTAGGTTATCAGGCAAAAACCTCTTTAAGTATTTGAATAGTTGTACGTTTTCATATGAATTTAAGAAATAATCTACTATATTAGAGTATCGAAAGGTTTGCATATCCCAATATGTATTGTATCATGACCTTCATGACGTCAGTCACAAATTATTACCTCCGCCAACGAAGTTGGGAGGAGGTTATGTTTTACCCTCTGTTTGTGTGTTTGTTAGTGAACACCTTCCTGGCCACAATTTTAATCGTAATGAACCTTGCAGGGATTAAATTTATGTAAAAAGCTGGAAATGATTAAATTTAGGAAGGTAAAAGCCAAAGGTCAAGGTCACGGTTAAGCAAAATGTCCAATTCTCATAATCACCCCTAAGTTTGGAGATCCTTGTTACAGAGACTTCAAACTTGGTTCATATTTAAGTATGAAAATCCACGCCAATTTCTACATGTTAAGGTCAAAGTTCAAGGTCGAGCAATTGGTCGAAAAATGATCTGCAACGGCGGAGGTCAGCGCTCTACCGAGTGCCCTTCTAGTAATCATTGTCTCCGGAAATATATTTGAAGGTTTCCTACTTTGTAAGTTTCCACTCTTCCTCTTCAGTTAGACCCAATGATTTTTCATCCGAGTTCTCATAAGCAGTTTATTGTTCATTGATTTAAGGAAATGGGATTTTCCAGCAATATGCATTTTCATGAGTCTTATAAAGGCTTTTGTTCCAAAAAGCGTTCCTTGGATTACTCTCTCCTCTATTCCCATTCTTTATTCACCTTCCAATTTTGTAATTTTCTCTTCAAACTTTAAGGAATGAGGGAAATTAGATTAACAATTTTATTGGAATTTTCTTAGAAAATTAATTACGACATGATCATATAATATATAGACTTAGTTCCTATAATATTGTACCCTACATCTCGAATCATTTGTATAACACTCAACCCTTAGCAAACTAAATGTTCTCATTACACAAGGCAATTGGACCGAAAATAGACGACTTGTTTCAATAGCATTTAATTAAAGTATGTTTATTAGCAAACAGTACGATTTACACTTCTCCTATGGGAAGTTTTTTTTTCCCAGAATTCCATCGTTAATCTCGTAATGTACATAACGAGGGGGGACATATTATGGGATATTGTATTAAGATTTTTTTCTTGCTGTGAACACAATCCTACGCAAGAAATGAAGGAGTTTGTCAACTTTTCTTAAAAACTTCGATGAAACTAGAGGGATGCCCAGTAGAAGGCAGACTTTCGCCACGGCAGCTTATTTCTCAACCTTTTTGCTCGATCTTGACCTTTGACCTTTGACCTTAAGATATATTGATTGGCGCGGGTTTTCATATACTCAAATATGAACCAAGTTCGAAGTCTCTGTGACAACGAGGTCCAAACTTGTGGTTGATTACTTGAATTGGACATTTTTCTTGACCGTGACCTTGAACTTTGACCTTGACCTTCCAAAAATTTATTAATTTGCATCTTTTTACCTAACAGTTAATCCCTGCAAGTGTCATTACTCTACGAAAAAACATACAAACAGGGGCGAAAACATAACCTCCTTCCAACTTCGTTGGCGGACGTAATGAATTTTCTTATCCTAAATTTTTGCTCCTACATTTCATGTCCTTTCATTGATTTTTCCTCACTTAATCTATAAAGATTTTTAATAACTATGGAGCCATAACATCCTAATTATAATCTCACGTTGGTATCCAACTAAGCACTCTTTTCCCCCAGACTCTTTAACGTGCTTCTCAGCCATCGTAAACAAATATTAATCGCTATCAAGTATCCTCTTTCCTCAATATACAAAAGTAACACCCTCCACTTTGCTTCTATACTTAAAGGTTATTTTAGCTCCATGTGTACCACATGCCTTTTCTTTTTTCTTTTTTTATCACTATCAACTATCCTATTTCTTTAATATACAAAAGCAACGCCCTCCACTTTGCCTCTATATTTAAGGTTATTTTAGCTCCATGTGTACCACATGCATTTTTTTTTTCATAACAAGCACCTTATTTATAGCGCTTGATTCATACATCCTTTACTCACACTGTTCTACCCATACCTGACCCCCCCCCCCCTCTCTCTCTCTCTCTCTCTCTCTCTCTCTCTCTCTCTCTCTCTCAAATTGCATTCATGTCCTCTTTCTGATATATGAAATAATGTTGTGCCCTTACATTTATTTATATCATCGTCATATTTCAGTACCAAGGAACTGTTATAACCCACATAACAGAACCTTTCCTTCATCCAGATATACCATACAAACCCTTGTCAGGCATTCAGTCCCACAATTATACCACCAGACTGTATCATCTTATAAGCCAATGGCCTCCTGATGTCTTTTTATTGCTTGACATTTAAATTACCACCATTTTGTCCTTAATATTCGAACCACCAGTGTTCTTAAATTAATACCTTCCCTACGCATGAGTCATTCGGCTCTGCCTTCTTACTGTAAATAAATCTTCAAAATATTAACCCCATTGACTCAAAAATGCGTTTACCTCAGACATCATCTCTCTATTTATATCTTGGATTCTGAGATCCATTAGTTCATTAGGGTTTTTTGAGAACTTCAAGAGTTTTTTCTCGCCTCTTAATTTGTATTACTTGCCTCTCTCTCTCTCTCTCTCTCTCTCTCTCTCTCTCTCTCTCTCCTCGGGTACCCTATCAACCCTCATGTATACCTATACATGGTCTCATTTTTTTTTTATGCAGTTGCACTTCAAATAATCTTCGTTTTCCTTTACTAATCCTTTCATCTTCCATTCCACTTTTCTTTCCCTCTTCTTGTCGTCTATATCCCATCCACAAACATATCCCTGAAAGGTTTCATGGGCTCCTCCTCTTCCTCTTCTGTCGTTAAGCCCAGCCCCAGTTTCATCCAGTTTTTCCTTATTTGCAAATGTAAAGAAATTGAGCCCCTTCGAGCTACTCATATCAGGACGAACAAGTCTCGTTATGCCTAGGAATTTGAACCTGTAACCTACAGTACGGTGTCGTAAATAAGGCACTACTATGATAAACATGGCATACTGTACGTATCCCGAGTGAGATATCACATATACGCGCGCATCTCCCCTGTATAATAAAGAGCAAGTGTCTGTATTTATATTTAGATATATATTTATATATATATATATATATATATACATACATATATATATGTATATATATATATATATATATATGTGTGTGTGTGTGTGTGTGTTACATATATAATATTCATTTGACGCTCAGCGGCTATGACGTATAACTACTGAGGCTCTCTTCGTCCCACTGTTAATGGAGAGAGAGAGAGAGAGTAGTCATACCCTGGTGACTGTGTGTGCTAACATGTGCATATCTACCTAAATATTTATCTGTTTCGTACACTTTTATATATATATGTATATATATATATATATATATATATATTATATTTTATCTATTTATTTACCTTTCGTATATGTTATCTTTGGAAATCAACTTTAGTCTATTGATCCAGGCACATCTGAGCTAACTCGTCACTTTGCTATGTACAAGAGACCACTCGGTACTAAATGTAATCCAATCGATACTTCTGGATTCGGCTTGCAGTATTTTACCACTGGAAAATTTTTTAGCATTCTGCGAGAGAGAGAGAGAGAGAGAGAGAGAGAGAGAGAGAGAGAGAGAATTTGAACCAGATGTCAGTCGCAATTATTTTTGGTCGATTTGTGGATGATTGTCTGTCACCGAATATTTGATCACTTTTTATTTTGATTTTTTTTATCCTGATAAAAAAGTGGAATTGTGCCAAAAATGTTCTGTGAATATTTTTCAGAAAGATTTTTTTTTTTTTTTTTTTTATGTAGCAATGAAAGGGGGGTACCTTTGTCTTTACCAAAGGGATTTAGCAAGTATAAATATATCGAAGCGAGGATAAGGGTGGTTTACACTATCGAACTGTCCGTCGAACCCGGTTGTCGAACCTGCTTTTAAACGGTTCGAAAAGGTGCAGTCAGCCACAAAGGTATATGGTTTGTAGACAATGAAAGCCCCCCCCCCCCACCAAAGTGAGGCGAGAACAGATTTTCTTAGAACAGTACGACGAACATGTTCGACAACCAAATACCCCGTTCACACATTCAAACATCATTTCAAACACTTGTCTATCGAACTGCTTCGACCGTTTTAACCCGCTTTTAAAATAGATGATTTGCTTCCAACGATGGTGCATCAAAATGTTGACATAAGGTGAGAATGAGATACCGGGCAATTAATCATAGTAAATCTCAACTGGGGATATAGATAGGCACAGGATTAGCAACCTTATGCTAAATGGCTGGTTAAAATCCTGATGGAACCCCTGGAGCTACGCTGTTTTAGGGGTATAGGCCAGTAGATGGAAAATACACATCGCTCCCTCTATCTTGCGGTCTTTTTGTTTGCTAATATCTTTATATCTGTTTATCCATTTTATAACCTCATACATACGTATAGCTATCTATCTATATATCTATTTATCTATCTATCTATCTATATATATATATATATATATATGTTTATGTATATATATGTGTATATATATGAATATATAAATTTTCTATATATATATATATATATATATATGTGTGTGTGTGTGTGTGTGTGTGTATTTATAAATATATAAATATATATATTTTCTCCCCAAATAACAAAGAATGTACCTCTCTTGCATTTGATTTATTCTATAATGCATAGCGTTTAAGATCTCTCTCTCTCTCTCTCTCTCTCTCTCTCTCTCTCACACACATTGTAAATCTATAACATTTTACTCTGGTGTCTTTCTGTGTTCCCTTTTCAGATGAATTTTTGAAGCCTTTTTTCCCTCAAACCAAAATGAGACAACTCTGGGATATTAAGTCGTCCCTTGTATTCCAATTTTTCAGTCTGTTTATTCGTACTGAAGCACCTACCCTGAATAATTTTGATGAAAGAGTCTTTCTCTCTCTCTCTCTTCTCTCTCTCTCTCTCTCTCCTCTCTCTCTCTCTCTCTCTCTCTCATCATGGAATTGGCCCACGACCGTGTCATATTTAGGACTTTTTTTTGGTCTGTCTACAAGCCCAACAGAAAAATAGTAATTTAATCGATCAGAAAAGAGTGAATTGGATTTTTATGGCCTCTTCCCACCGTCCTGTTCCTCTCGCTGTGATACAGAAATGGACTGTGATTTTTATTCAGTGATTTAGTTATTTACTGTCAAAATAATGAAATTGGGAAGGATGGTGATGCTTGATTAAGCGTATTTGTCCTTGTTTATCTTTCGCTGATTAGGATAGCGAAGTTGGAAACGATTTGAAGAAAATAAAGCTTTCTTGTATATTAAATATTTTCAGGGGCACGATAATATGATAACGCAAGTGGGAATAACATAGATAGTAAGTAATAAGAGTTTTTCCGTATCCAGAGTTCTACCTATTACGGGAAAGAACAGCCGGAAGAATTTAACGTTATAGCATTATAGTTCTATTTACTTATTTCTGTTACTCCATATGCTGGTATTGTAAAAGGTTTGAATTATTTTTTGATTGACACTCTACTCTTCCGAGCAAACATTTGCGACATTTCATACTTGAAAGAGAAAACAAATACGAGGTTTAATTGTATATACTTCACTAATTTTCCACTAGTCTCAAGTTCAGTCAAGTAACTAGTTTATGTTCGATAGTTTCCATGTACAGTATAGGGGGTTTACCCGATAGAACGTTTCTTTAAACATGGTTCGACAAACAAGTGATATTCGAACGTGTGAATTGGGTATTTGGTTGTCGAACATGTTCGTCGAACGGTTCGAAGAAAGTCAGTTCTCCCCTGACTTTTGTGAGGGGGGGGGGGGGTGTTGGCTCATTGTCCATAAACCCTATGCATTTGTATGTGACTCCACCTCTTCGAACTGTTTGACAATAGGTTTTGACAACCGGGTTCGACAAACCGTTCGACTGCGTAGATCCCGCTTATCTCTTCAGGTTTTATTCGATAGACTTTTTATATTTTACATTTTCATGTACTGTACATTAGATTTCACCCATAACTTTTTTTTTGTTCAATTTAAATATGTGAACTTATTTGTTTGCATCATACTAACTTTAAAATAACAAAGGAAATCACCTTCCGTACCCTTTATCATATGTTGAACAAATTGATGACGGGTGTATCATCTTGATAACAGTTTTAAGAAGTTTTTGTTTACACGAAGTTGAATCGAGGACAAAGTTTATCTCTTGACAAAATTTTCAGCGACAAGCGTTGAAATTGAGAGAATCTTCGCGGTATCGAAGTTGCTCTTAGTTTTGCTGCTTGTACGAAAATCCACTCACAGTTTTTCATTTTGAAATCTTGAAATATGCAGAAAATTATGTCATTCCAAGTCCTTTGCAAAATTGAATTCATTACTGGGTGCGTTGAGGACATAAATATTATTATGCCCCAAAGGAATTAATTTCCTGCACATGTCTCGAAAACCTTTAGGATTCAGGTACTGGGCATCAAAACATAAAGCAAGGCAAGAAATGAAAAATTACGTTCAGATCCCGTCTGTGTCTAATTAAAAAAAAGAATATATATATATATATATATATATATATATATATCCACTTTGTAAATGTACAGTTTGACACGGGAAATCCTGGTACATCCCTCTCTGAAGTACACCCATCCACACCCTTATTGCACGGCTAGTTCTTGTGTGTAGCCCCGTCCAGAACCTCTACCATCTCTCCCTACACTGTCTGTTTAGTAACTCGTCGCTAAGTAAGGTTGTGATAGGGTGCACTTCCTCGGAGCGAGGTATGCCAAAGACTCCTGTGTCCAACTGTACCTTGGGTTCCTGACAAGGTTGTGTTGAGGAATAAATGTAAAATTTCACAATTTCTTACGCTTATCAAATCTTATGATTTCCACTGAGGCGTTAGAAGGATTTTTTTGCTTCATTAGGGAACTTTCAGATGTTCGCCATTTGTTTGATATAAAAGATATATCTCGTTTTTCCAATTCTCTGCGAAGCTCTTGTCAGTTCTCCGATGTTAAAGGAAGGGATCGAGTGAGGTTTTCTTTGCTGAATATTGATTGGAAATAGTGACATTACGTCGAATTGTGTTGGAAAACAAAGGAATGTCAGTGGACCCATGAGAATTTTTTTTCCATTTGGAGGCATCTGTTTTGTTTTCCTGTTTTCTTTGCACAAAGGAGCGAAACTGTAAGAGAGGTAATCAAGATCTAGGCTGAAAGTAGCCTTATGAAGACGCTTTAATATCTCTCTCTCTCTCTCTCTCTCTCTCTCTCTCTCTCATCTCTCTCTCTCTCTTTCTGTCCTTTTGTCTTATTCCTATATGTTTGAAGGCTTTTCTCACTCTCGCTATTCGTTACCCCCCCCCCTCTCTCTCTCTCTCTCTCTCTCTCTCTCTCTCCTCTCAGTACTTTTGACTTTTCCATTTATGATTGATGAATTTCTCTCTCTCTCTCTCTCTCTCTCTCTCTCTGTCCTTTTGACTTTTCCCTTTATGATTGATGAATTTCTCTCTCTCTCTCTCTCTCTCTCTCTCTCTCTCTCTGTCCTTTTGTCTTATTCCTTTATGTTTGAAGGTTTTCTCACACTAGCTATTCGTTACCTCTCTCTCTCTCTCTCCCTCTCTCTCTCTCTCCCCTCTCTCTCTCTCTCTCTCTCTATCCTCTCTCTCTCTCTCTCTCTCTCTCTCTCTCTCGCTCTCTCTCTCAGTCCTTTTGACTTTTCTTTTATGATTGACGAATTTTCTCTCTCTCTCTCTCTCTCTCTCTCTCTCTGTCCTTTTGTCTTATTCCTTTATGTTTGAAGGCTTTTCTCACAGTAGCTATTCGTTACCCCCTCTCTCTCTCTCTCTCCTCTCTCTCTCTCTCTCAGTCCTATTGACTTTTCCATTTATGATTGATGAATTTTCTCCTCTCTCTCTCTCTCTCTCTCTCTCTCTCTCGTGTTCGGAATATACATCCATTCAAATCTGTTGGTTTCCTGTCATTAACTATTATTTTTTTTAGCATTGCATCTCCTCTTTCATGTCACGATTCTCCTTTTCACTTGAATAGTCGAGACAAAATATCCTTCCTTCATGTCTCCCAAGTTCCCTCTTCATTCTATTCTCTTTCCTTTTAATTCATCTTCACCTTATCATCCTACTTTGTGCTCTTTCCCCTTCTTTAAGTTTCTTCCTCTTTAGTCTCCACCTTTTTCCCTCTTCATATTTTCCCATTGTAAATCCTTCTCCTATATACCTTCTCCATATTTTTCCCTTCTAAATTCTTCTCCATATCTACCTCCTCCATATTATCCCATTCTAAATCCCTTTCATATTTACCTACTCCATATTTTCCAATCCTAAACCCTTCTCCTATCTACCTCCTCCATATTTTCCCATTCTAAATCCTTTTCCTATCTACCTCCTCCATATTTTCCCCTTTTAAACCCTTCTCCTATCTACCTCCTCCATATTTTCCAATTCTAACTCCTTCTCCTATCTACCTCCTCCATATTTTCCAATTCTAAATCCTTCTCCTATCTACCTCCTCCATGTTTTCCCCTTTTAAACCCTTCTCCTATCTACTTCCTCCATATTTTCCAATTCTAAATCCTTCTCAATATCTACCTCCTCCATATTATCCCATTCTAAATCCCTTTCATATTTACCTACTTCATATTTTCCAATCCTAAACCATTCTCCTATCTACCTCCTCCATATTTTCCCCTTTTAAACCCTTCTCCTATCTACCTCCTCCATATTTTCCAATTCTAAATCCTTCTCCTATCTATCTCCATATTTTCCCATTTGAAAATCCTTTTCCTATCTACCTCCTCCATATTTTCCATTCTAAATCCTTCTCCTATCTACCTCCATATTTTCCCATTCGAAAATCCTTTTCCTGTCTACCTCCTCCATATTTCCCCCTTTTAAACCCTTTTCCTATCTACCTCCTCCATATTTTCCCATTGTAAATCCTTTTCCTATTTACCTCCTCCATATTTCCCCCTTTTAAACCCTTCTCCTATCTACCTTCATATTTTCCAATTCTAAATCCTTCTCAATATCTACCTCCTCCATATTATCCCATTCTAAATCCCTTTCATATTTACCTACTTCATATTTTCCAATCCTAAACCATTCTCCTATCTACCTCCTCCATATTTCCCCCTTTAAAACCCCTCTCCTATCTACCTCCTCCATATTTTCCCCTTTTAACCCTTCTCCTATCTACCTCCTCCATATTTTCCCATTGTAAATCCTTTTCCTATCTACCTCCTCCATATTTCCCCCTTTTAAACCCTTCTCCTATCTACCTTCATATTTTCCAATTCTAAATCCTTCTCAATATCTACCTCCTCCATATTATCCCATTCTAAATCCCTTTCATATTTACCTACTTCATATTTTCCAATCCTTACCCATTCTCCTATCTACCTCCTCAATATTTTCCAATTCTATATCCTTATCATATCTACCTCCTCCATATTTTCCCCTTTTAAACCCTTCTCCTATCTACCTCCTCCATATTTTCCCCTTTTAAACCCTTCTCCTATCTACCTCCTCCATATTTTCCCATTGTAAATCCTTTTCCTATCTACCTCCTCCATATTTCCCCCTTTTAAACCCTCTCCTATCTACCTTCATATTTTCCAATTCTAAATCCTTCTCAATATCTACCTCCTCCATATTATCCCATTCTAAATCCCTTTCATATTTACCTACTTCATATTTTCCAATCCTTACCCATTCTCCTATCTACCTCCTCAATATTTTCCAATTCTATATCCTTATCATATCTACCTCCTCCATATTTTCTCCTTTTAAACCCTTCTCCTGTCTACCTCCTCCATGTTTTCCCCTTTTAAACCCTTCTCCTGTCTACCTCCTCCATATTTTTCCCTTTTAAACCCTTTTCCTGTCTACCTCCTCCATATTTTTCCCTTTTAAACCCTTCTCCTGTCTACCTCCTCCATGTTTTCCTATTCTAAATCCTTTTCCTATCTATCTCCTCCATATTTTCCAATTCTAACTCCTCCTATCTACCTCCTCCATATTTTCAAATTTAAATTCTTCCCATATTTACTTACTTCATATTCTCCAATCCTAAACCATTCTCCTATCTACCTTCTCCATATTTTCCCATTCTAAATACTTTTCATATCTACTTCCTTCATATTTTCCCATTCTAAATCTTTTTCCTATCTACCTCCTCCATATTATCCAATTCTAACTCCTCCAATCTACTTCCTGCATATTTTCCAATTCTTAATCCTTCTCCTATCTTCCTTTTCCTTACCTCCTTATTCTTCTTCCTACTCTCTTTCTACCTCCTGTTCGACATCACCTTTCCCCTCCATCGCTTCGCATATCAGTCACACTATCGAGGCAATTTAAAGATCACAGAAGATACAAAATGGGAGTTTCAACCCAAAGGGAAGATTTTGAAGTGGAGATGGACATTTTTCGAGGTTTACACCTAGAAAGTTATACGTATATTCTCTTTATGTTTTGGGAGGATATATGTCTTTAAGGGTTTGAATTGTACTGAAGTTCATTATGAATTATGAAACTGTTTTTATATATATGTATATATATATATATATATATATATGTATGTATGTATGTATGTATGTATGTATGTATGTAAATTATGTATGTATGTATCTACATATATACATACATATATATATATATATATATATCTATATATATTTGTATATATACACTATGTATATCCACACATGTGTGTATATATATACATATATATGTGTGTATATATATGTATATATATGTATATATGTAGATATATATATATATACATATATATATTTATATATATACACTATGTATATCCACACTCCAACACATATATATATATATGATGTGTACTATATATATATATATATATATATGTACACACACGCACACATATATATATATATTTATATTTATATCTATATGTGTGTATTTTTGTGGGTTTTTAAGTATGTAGGTCTGAGGATATGTGTAATTTTGTGGAGCATATCTCTGTGTTTATTGACAAGGGTGGAATGGAGACTTGGGTGCTGACCATACTTGTATTTGTCCTGTCTTTAGGATGTAATGCAATAAAACACTTACCTGCTTCTGCCCTTTGCCATTTATTGACATCTTTGGACATAATTGCATCAATATTTTTTTTTCACTGTACGCTTCTTTTCCTTTTGGAACTCCAGGGCTGGAGTGCTCTTTTTTGATATAGCAGTAATTCTATAAGGATGAGATTTTTAGATACAAGCCGGTTTCTTGATTCCAGTTGGTTATTATTATTATAATTATTATTATTATTATTATTATTAATTTTTTCTTTTTACTACTACTACTACTACTACTACTACTACTACTACTACTACTACTACTACTACTACTACTACTACTAGCTAAGTTACAACCCTTGTTGGAGAAGCGGGATGTTATAAGCACAAGGGCTCCAACAGGGAAAAATAGCCTAGTGAGAACAGAAATAAGGGAATAAATAAACTGTATGGGAAGCAATGAACAATTAAAAATAAAATATTGTAAGAACAGTAACAACATTAAAACATACTTTTCTTATATAAACTATAAAAAGAGACTCATGTCAGCCTGATCAACATAAAAACATTTGCTGCAAGTTTGAACTGTTGAATTTATATCAATTCAAGTACCCGATAAGCAAGATCATTCCACAACTTGGTAACAGCTGGAATAAAACTTCTAGGACACTGTGTATTATTGAGCATAAGGATGGAGAAGGCAAGACTATTTTTGAGTGGAACAAATCTTGGACCTAGCAATTTTAGGTTAAGAGCTGCCTCCCTTACCCATAGCTCTTATGGGCTCATCCTTATCTCACAGGGACAGGGAGGTCATGAGCCCGAGAAGCTCTATTTAACTTTAGGGAATTTGAACTTCTGAGCAACGCGCTGGAAGTTCGATGATGATACCACTGAGGTACTGAGACACATAATGATTCATGCATATGTAAAATTTAGTTGTATTATATATATATATATATATATATATACATATATATGTATATATATACATATATCTATGAATTATTATATATATATATATATATATGAATTATTAAATAATATATATATATATATATATATGAATTATATAAATATTTATTATATATATATATATATACATATATCTATGAATTATATATATATATATATATATATATATAATTCATAGATATATGTGTATATAAATTTACATATGTATATATATATGTATGTGTTTTTGTGTGTGTATTTAGCATATTAAAGGTAATGTTTTTGCATATATTCGATAAGTTAACACCTCGATTGCAATACACCTTTCTCTCTCATGCTGCATTTACCCCTAGTGATGATTCTCTTAAGCTGCCAGTGTTAATTTTCCTTTTAGTATACTCCTTTTTGTACCAGTTTAATAGTAGATAGTACTTCCAAAAAGGAGAATGTGAAAATTATAATAACAAATTAAGATGGTAATTTAATTGATCATACAAAGTAATGGTGAATTACCTTTTCTGTAATATTTAGTTAACTGTTATTTATGCCAGCTCATACGTATTAAAACGATAGGAGAATTTTATGGAAAATTATTCTCTACCGAGAAATTTTACGTAGATATATTTCTTTTATTAATCTAAGTATTATTATTATTATTATTATTATTATTATTATTATTATTATTATTATTATTATTTATTATTATTATTAATTGCTAAGCTACAACCCTAACTGGAAAAGCAGGATGCTATAAGCCCAGGGGCCCCAACAGGGAAAATAGCCCTGTGAGGAAAGGAAACTAGGAAAAATAAAATTTTAAGAACAGATAACAACATTAAAATAAGTATTTCATCTATAAACTTTAAATAATTTAACAAAACAAGAGGAAGAGAATTAGATAGAATAGTGTGCCCGAGTGTACCCTCAAGCAGAGAACTCAACCCAAGACAGTGGAAGACCATGGTACAGAGGCTGTGGTACTACCCAGGACTAAGAGAACAATGGTTTGATTTTGTCAGGGAACTTATTTTAGCTTCATTTATAGCTCAAGTTTTATTTTTTAAGTAATATGGTTGTGGTGGACTATTGGAAGGCCGACATTCAGGAAACACAGAAGAAGAAGCGATTACCACATTTTATAAGTGAGTGAAGGCCTTATTAGCTCGCCCTTAGATTCCTGGTTTTAATAAAGAACCTGTTAATATGTGGAAGATCTGGTGTAAAAAGTGTTCGAAAAAGACCAGTTATATATAGCTACAATCTTTTCAAGAGTAATGATCAAAGAAATATCTATAAAATAGTCTGAAAATATTGACCGTAGCCTAATTAGGTTGAGATTAGAAAGGAGAACCGCTTCACTTTCATTAAACTTCAAAATAAAAATTCTTTGAGACTCCAGATCTGGGGAAGTTTCATAAGAGAAAGGAACTTCTCGCATGAACTGGAAGATGTCTCTTATCGGATAAGTATTTTCGACTTCCTTTGGGATACAGTAATTGTATTTGATGTATATCATTTTAGCTTTCACAAATAGAATCTACATTCTACTTTTAAAAGATGAATGGTATCACTCTTTTTGAGGTTTTAAAGCCGTTCATGGAATGGCAGGAGGCAAGGGGCAGTGATATTGCCCTAGCTAGCAGGACAATGCCCTTGAGACTGACCCATATATATATATATATATATATATATATTGTGTGTGTATGTATGATCAGCCCCAAGCTCCTTATTCACCAAAGCTAGGACCAGGATGGGCCAGGCAATGGCTACTGGGGACTCAGCAGGTAGACCTATTGGCGAGGCCAAATCCACCATCATCAGTTCACATGGATGGTGAGGTTGCAGTCGATACAAGAAACTATCGAGTTTGAGCGGACTCAACCCATCCTGGTCCAGTGATCGCCAGGCAGGAGCGTTTTCAATAGGCACCACAGTTTGCTCGTGAGGATATAAAGGGAAACAGCTCGTTGTCGTGAAGACAGTATATATCAGGCCATGAAGGAATAGGAAGTGCTACATAGATTGATTATAAGAGTGTTGAAATGGAAGAGCCTTCAGGCAGCAGAAAATGCAAGGTAGAGATGTTTAGTACAGTATTTGTAGAAGTGTTCAATGTGCTCCTGTTGAGCCTTGTGTTGGTGTATAAATGGCGATTGTCGTGTAAGTTCCATGCGTAAAGGGTTCATCTTTGATATAGATTATGAAGTATGAATTTATCGTAAGCCATTGTCTTATTGTTTCTGAAGAGCCATATTCTACACACACACAAAACACAGCACACACACACACACACACACACATATATATATATATATATATATGCGTCTGTGTTTGTGAGAGTGTGTGTGCATATATATATATATATATATATATATTATATATGCACACACACTCTCTCACAAACACACACGTCTGTGTTTGTGGGAGTGTGTGTGCTTATATATATATATATATATGTATATATATATATATATATATATATGTTCATATATCTATATGCGTGTGTATGTGTGGTTTGGTTACCTAATTATTTATACTTTTAATTACTCAATTCAGTTGTTTTGATTTCCTCGCTCACATACTGATTGAGACATTAAAGGTTATTAACCGATCGGATACTGAAACATACATCTATATCATGCTGCGATTTTGATCATTATGTATGATGAATCATCCTTGTTTATTGCAGAGAGAGAGAGAGAGAGAGAGAGAGAGCGCGATCTGTACATTCTAACATGTAGTATTACAATTTGATATTTTTTTAAACTTTGGGATAATATTGTAAACAGAGAAAATGATGTTCACCAGTCTGTTTGCTTTCCCGGTATGCATAGTATGTTTATCCAACCGGAGGGAGTGCGTGAAAGGGTTAGGGAGATGTGTGAGTATACTGTAGTATGTTTATATTTTCAGATATGCTCGGTTTGTTTATGAAGGAAGTTAGGTATTAGGTTTTTCTTTTATGTTTCTTTGTATCTACGAGTTTTAATTTTATCGTTTGTTTTCCCATATCTATGTTTACGGAGTTGAATAAATGAATAATGGTTTATAAATATATTTCTTTAAACGCACGATTTTACCAGCTACTGTATATATTTTATTGACGTGTATCGTGTATATATTTCATTGACGTCTCTCGTGTTTATATTTAATTGACGTCTCTCGTGTACATATTTTATTGATGTCTCTTGTATATATTTTATTGACGTTTCTCATGTATATATTTTATTCACGTCTTTCGTGTATATGTTTCATTGACGTTTCTCGTGTATATATTTTATTGACGTCTCTCGTATATATTTTATTGACGTTCCTCGTGTATATGTTATGTTAATGTCTCTCGTGTATATATTTTATCGACGTCTCTCGTGTATATATTTCATTGACGTCTCTCGTGTATATATTTTATTGACGTCTCTCGTGTATATATTTTATTGGCGTCTCTCGTGCATACATTTTATTGGCGTCTCTCGTGCATACATTTTATTGGCGTCTCTCGTGCATACATTTTATTGACGTCTCTCGTATATATATTTTATTGACGTCTCTCGTGCATACATTTTATTGACGTCTCTCGTATATATATTTTATTGACATCTCTCGTGTATACATTTTATTGACTTCTCTCGTGTATATATTTTATTGACGTCTCTCGTATATATATTTTATTGACATCTCTCGTGTATACATTTTATTGACTTCTCTCGTGTATATATTTTATTGGCGTCTCTCGTGCATACATTTTATTGACGTCTCTAGTGTATATATTTTATTGACGTCTCTCGTGTATATATTTTATTGGCGTCTCTCGTGCATACATTTTATTGACGTCTCTCGTGTATATATTTTTGTGACGTCTCTCGTGTATATATTTTATTGGCGTCTCTCGTGCATACATTTTATTGACGTCTCTCGTGTATATATTTTTGTGACGTCTCTCGTGCATACATTTTATTGGCGTCTCTCGTGCATACATTTTATTGACGTCTCTCGTGCATACATTTTATTGACGTCTCTCGTGTATATATTTTTGTGACGTCTCGTGTATATATTTTATTGACGTCTCTGTGTATATATCTTATTGACGTCTCTAGTGTATATATTTTATTGACGTCTCTTGTGTATATATCTTATTGACGTCTCTAGTGTATACATTTTATTGACTTCTCTCGTGTATATATTTTATTGGCGTCTCTCGTGCATACATTTTATTGACGTCTCTAGTGTATATATTTTATTGACGTCTCTCGTGTATATATTTTATTGGCGTCTCTCGTGCATACATTTTATTGACGTCTCTCGTGTATATATTTTTGTGACGTCTCTCGTGTATATATTTTATTGGCGTCTCTCGTGCATACATTTTATTGACGTCTCTCGTGTATATATTTTTGTGACGTCTCTCGTGCATACATTTTATTGACGTCTCTCGTGCATACATTTTATTGACGTCTCTCGTGTATATATTTTTGTGACGTCTCGTGTATATATTTTATTGACGTCTCTTGTGTATATATCTTATTGACGTCTCTAGTGTATATATTTTATTGACGTCTCTTGTGTATATATCTTATTGACGTCTCTAGTGTATACATTTTATTGACTTCTCTCGTGTATATATTTTATTGGCGTCTCTCGTGCATACATTTTATTGACGTCTCTAGTGTATATATTTTATTGACGTCTCTCGTGTATATATTTTATTGGCGTCTCTCGTGCATACATTTTATTGACGTCTCTCGTGTATATATTTTTGTGACGTCTCTCGTGCATACATTTTATTGGCGTCTCTCGTGCATACATTTTATTGGCGTCTCTCGTGCATACATTTTATTGACGTCTCTCGTGTATATATTTTTGTGACGTCTCGTGTATATATTTTATTGACGTCTCTCGTGTATATATTTTGTGACGTCTCTCGTGTATATATCTTATTGACGTCTCTTGTGTGGTGTCGAAGCAGCAGGCTTTGTAAGTATTTCCAGCGTGGTGTTGCCATGGTGATTATTAGGAAGCAAGCAAGCATTTAAAGATCGCGCTGGACTTCGAGTATAGATGCGTCCTGGGCATTACATGGGGAACGTACCCAAGAGTCGTGCTCCCTATCCCCGCGTCGTGCAGTATTCCACTTTGCCGTGCCACCAATCTCTACTGGATCATCATCTCCTCCTACGCCTATTGACGCAAAGGGACTCGGTTAGATTTCGCCAGTCGTCTCTATCGTGAGCTTTTAATTCAATACTTCTCCATTCATCATACCCCAGTTCGCGATCATAGTCCTCAGCTATGTAGGCCCTGGTCTTCCAACTCTTTTAGTGCCTTTTGGAGCACAGCTGAACGTTTTGTGAACTAATCTCTCTTGAGGAGTGCGTAGTACATACCCAAACCATCTCCATCTACCCCTTATCATGCTCTCATCCACTGCTGGATATGTCCTGTAATTTTTTTATGTTTATGATTTAACCCATTTTGTTACCTCAACTCCTGGGTTCTACCCTTTTCGTAGACATCAGTATTAACGAAGACTTACGGAAAGAGTTTTGTAGGTTGATATAAACTTTATCACAGGTTCAGTTAAAGCACATATGTAATTACCTACAGGTCACAGTCGGAATGGTGTACAAACAATTCTTCGCTCAAGGGATTAATTACAGGACTGTAATTGTTCTGACTACTTTCCTCATGGTAAGGGTAGAAGAGACTCTTTAGCTATTATAAACAGCTCTTCAGAGAGAAGACCTTCCAAAATTAAACCATTATTCTCTAGTCTTGGGTAGTGCCATGGCCTGTGTACCATGGTCTTCCACTGTCTTGGGTTAGAGTTCTCTTGCTAGAGGGTACTTAGGCATGCTATTCTGTCTTGTTTCTCTTCTCTTGTCTGTTTAAAAGTTGGTGATCATATGTAATATTGTCAGTCTCTAGGGTATTGTCCTGCTTGACAGGGCAATGTCACTCTCCCTTGCCTTTGCCATTCATGATTGGCCTCTAAACTTTTAAGGCTATCTAATCGAAATCTCTGTGGCATTGCTCTCCATCCCAATGGAAAAAGGGAAGAAGAAGAGGATTTCAAATCCTTCCATTAAAAGTACATTTTGTCTTACTCTTCATCTGTTATCCACGGCTGTAGGAAGCTCTTCTGCTTATTTTCTATGACAAGGAGAACGACTTTGGGAAAATTTTCTCAAAATTTTCTTGACGAAGAACTGAAACCTATTTTAAAGTGTCAATCAGAGAAGTATCAAAGAATCCACGAGAGAAGAGTGATAAGTGCGTAGAGGACATAACACAAGAGCTATGAGCTAACAAGGGAGGTAATCGAAACATCTCTCATTTCAAAAAGTTACTCTCTCCTCTCTCTCTCTCTCTCTCCCTCTCTCTCTCTCTCTCTCTCTCTCATTCATTAACATGTATATTAGTGTTTATCATACTATTTGTAATAATATTTCTTCATGTCTGTTTCTTTTTATATACTGTATATATTAATAATGCTGTTTAATCCATAATGATAATGTCAAACAATGTTTTCCGAATGCCAAAAGATACTTCTCGTTTCTCTCTCTCTCTCTCTCTCTCTCTCTCCTCTCTCTCTCTCTACCTTTTTTATTAGCTTTCACCATTTTATTTTGTAATAATTTTTATTCATGTTTGCTTCTTTTTATATATGGAACTAATGTTGTTTAATTTATATTGATAATAAAGCCAAACAGTGTTTTCGGATTGCCCAGAAGTTACTTCTCCTCTCTCTCTCTCTCTCTCTCTCTCTCTCTCTCTCTCTCTCTCATCATGTATATTAGTTTTTATCATTGCAATTTATAAAAACTTGGTAATAATGTTTGTTTATTTTTATATATAGTAATAATACTGATTAACTTATAATGATAAAAAGCCAAACAGTGTTTTTTTAATACTCTGATGTTAATGTGTGGAGGAAGTTCATTTTATCTCATATAGATTCGAATGATTTTCTCATCTATAAAAAAAAAGTGATTACAGTTTTGACTTCAAACAGCAAAGTCAATGTGATGTGTCATGTTTTATAAGAATTTAGTTCATTGCGAATTCTAATTCAGGAAATAATTGTAACTAGTAATTCAGTTATTGATTTGAATGAAAGACGTAATAAGATTAACTATTGAATAAGTGGAGGAATGGAATGAGAGAGAGAGAGAGAGATTATTATTATTGATTATTTATTTGATGTTTTCTGGCATCCTGACATCTAAGGTCATGACGCCGATATCATTTATTATAAGTAAAGAATAAGAAAACATTCAATTAAAACCATAAAAGCAAAGATGTCATTGTAAAAGTTAAATGGCTTTCAGAAGACCTGCTTCAGAAATAAATCTAAGAGAGAGAGAGAGAGAGAGAGAGAGAGAGAGAGAGAGAGATTATTACTTTTGATTATTGATTTATTTGAGTTTTCTGGCATCCTGACATCTAAGGTCATTATGCTGATATCATTTATTATAAGTAAAGAATAAGAAAACATTCAATTCAACCATAAAAGCAAAGATGTCATTGTAAAAGTTAAATGGCTTTCAGAAGACCTGCTTCAGAAATAAATCTAAAAGAGAGAGAGAGAGAGAGAGAGAGAGAGAGAGAGAGAGAGATTTTCTCCATATATAAAGATGAAAATGGAAATGTTAAAATTACTATTCGAATTGATGTTATGGAAAGCAGACGTTTCAATCATCATGAAGAATGATTTTCTAAAACCTGTTTGTTTAGATAAGAATTATTTACTTGAAAATATTAGTTCGTGGAAGTTGTCGTAGGGGAATACTGAAAGAATCCCTAGATTGTGGTGGTCGATGTGGTAATGTCCCTGACTGATGAACGCTAGGCTGTGGTTCGAGTCCCTCTCAAACTCGTTAGTTTCTTTGGTCGTTGCAACCTCACCATCCTTGTTAGCTAAGGAGGGGGACGGGTATTTGGATGAAGCTTATAGGTATATTTGCTGAGTCTCCTTTGTCCTAGCGTGTGTGGAGAGAGGGCTTGGGCCACTGATAATATATATGTGCAATCTCTAGGGCGTTGTCCTGCTTGATAGGGCAGTGTCACTGTCCTTTGCCTCTGACACTCATGAGCGGCCTTTAAACTTGAGTTTTATTTTGTACAAAACCAGTTAGGAATAATTATCTCTTGTGTTTCAGTAATAATTTAGTGATATTTGTTTTAAGAGGAGATGGGGTTGTAGGTATAACTGATAATGTCAGTTGTTATTATTATTATTATTATTATCATTATTATTATTATTATTATTATTATTATTATTATTATTATTATTATTATTATTGTGCACTTCGCTGTTCTGCCTATATGACATGGGCATCTTTTATGAGTACTCAAGAGTTCTCCATCTCCTGCTGAATTGAGAGAGAGAGAGAGAGAGAGAGAGAGAGAGAGAGAGAGAGAGAGAGAGAGAGAGAGAGAGAGATTGGATGTTAATGTTTTGAAAATATAGATTCTTTTTATAGAGAAGTAAATAATTGATATAACGAGTTTCGCGCTACATTTATAAGAGTGCCAACAAACACATTTACGACAGTCAAAAAATAAGTTTATTCTTCGTTGAGTATTTGTAAATTAGTCCCAAGCTACTTATATGATATCAAACCATACAAACATTTTTTTTGTTATTGTTTAAAAAGAGGTGCGTTCACCTTTTACTATAATAAGAATTCCAATATATTCAGGTTGGTTCTTCGAGATAATAATTTTTTTTTTGATCTCCATGTTAATGCACAATTAAAAAAAAAATCTCCATTTTAAAACACTTTTTTTTTTATTTCCATGTTAAAACACAATTACTATTTTTTTATGTGTTAAAACAATTACTATTTTTTCATATCCATGTTAAAAAAATAGCATTTTTTATCATTTTAAAGACAAATACTATTTTTTTTATCTCCATGTTAAAACAATAACTATATTTTTCATATCCGTCTTAAAACATTTACTTTTTTTTTATCGTCATGTTAAAACAATTACTATTTTTTATCATGTTAAAACCATTACTATTTTTTTTATTTCCATGTTAAAACAATTAATATTTTTTCATTTCCATGTTAAAACAACTTCTATTTTGTAATCTCCATGTTAAAACACAATTACTATTTCTTTTCATGTTAAAACAATTACTATTTTTATCATGTTAAAAAGAAATTACTATTTTTATCATGTTAAAACAATTACTATTTTTATCATGTTAAAACACAATTACTATTTTTCATCATGTTAAAACAATTACTATTTTTTAATCTCCATGTTAAAAGACAATTACTATTTTTATAGGGAATCTAGTTTCCCCAACAGCAAATCAATCAAAGGCAACATTACTATCCTTGTTGGCACAAACATACTTACGCCCTCTATTGAAAGGTTGCACAGTGTCCAACCAAAAGGGCGCAGCGAACCAGCTGCCCTTTGAAGTCCCGTATCAAAACATTCATCCCCGCTTAGGGTTTTATTAATTCGGTTTCTGTTATTCATTTGTCTGCATGCGAATGAAACCCTTCCTGTTGACGTCGTCGACGACATGGCGCGTTGGTTCTCTCTCTCTCTCTCTCTCTCTCTCTCTCTCTCTCTCTCTCTCTCTCTCTCTCTCTCTCTCTCTCAGACCATCCAAGACTGGAGGATGCAAAATACACCGGAAGATGCATTAGCAACTCTCTGGTGGATATACGAGGTGCCTCACACTGAGGGACCTGGGGGAACCCAAACATAGAATAAGGCAATAAGGTAAAGCTCTCTCTCTCTCTCTCTCTCTCTCTCTCTCTCTCTCTCTCTCTCTCTCTCTCTCTCAGACCATCCAAGACTGGAAGATGCAAAATACACCGGAAAATGCATTAGCAACTCTCTGGTGGATATACGAGGTGCCTCACACTGAGGGACCTGGGGGAACCCAAACATAGAATAAGGCAATAAGGTAAAGCTCTCTCTCTCTCTCTCTCTCTCTCTCTCTCTCTCTCTCTCTCTCTCTCTCTCTCTCTCTCTCTCTCTCAGACCATCCAAGACTGGAAGATGCAAAATACACCGGAAAATGCATTAGCAACTCTCTGGTGGATATACGAGGTGCCTCACACTGAGGGACCTGGGGGAACCCAAACATAGAATAAAGCAATAAGGTAAGGCTCTCTCTCTCTCTCTCTCTCTCTCTCTCTCTCTCTCTCTCTCTCTCTCTCTCTCTCTCACTCTCTCTCTCTCTCTCATTGTATTTCCTGGTAACGCGTCAACTCCATTTCCTTGAACTCACCTTTCCTTTGATACACATGTTTATTCTGGCGTAGGTATTATATACAATTAAGGCCCTCTGTTTATAATAGACATTTGTATTGTCTTTCTGATTATTTTAAGATAATCTCCATTTCTTCAAGACCCTTTATTTATAAATGATAATTGTCATTCTGATTCTTCTAAGATTGTCTCCAATAGTTTTTACTCGCATACACAAACGTCTTTTCCCCCTCAAATGGGTGGCTCCAAAAGGTTCTTTCCATTGAAGTTTCCTTTAAATAGTTTGGGATGAGGTAGCTACCTAAATATTCATCTTAGGGATCCACTAGTGTTTCATAAGTAACAATTACATAATTAATCGCATATGTCAGTAAGAGGCAAAGCTGAATATTACTAAGGCGTTGAAGAGTACTTCGCCATTCTGCTTCTTGAATTTAAGCATAGTGTGAATTGAGGTCTGTACTATGATCTTATCTCTTATCTCGACTCTACCTACTAAATAATAGCTCTTCCTTGAATATGTATTTGGGTTTTCGTTTTATTAACGGAATTGCTTTAAGGATGTAAAGGAAATTAGGTTTGTTGAAAGTTGAGACCGAGGAAATGTCCAAAGAGGTCACGAGGAGTGTAGGCTGTTACGCGAAGTTACCACTTAATGAAGTGTTACACTTCATTAGAGTCAGGTGTATGCGTAGAATGTTTAAGGGTTGTGGCTGCAGCAAGCCAATTATTTCAGGTTAATTAGATGAACGTGTATCTATATAAGACTGCTACCTGCTGTAAGTATTGTTTAATATTTTCGTCCTAATGTCATGTAAACAATTATTCTGGGGTTATGGTAACCTTTTGGAAACGTCTGTGTCTGGCAATCTGCTGAACAGGAGATCGAGACTCGCTCAAATTACATAGTTTCTGGTAGCGTCTGCGACCCCACCATCCTTGTGAGCTAAGGAGGGGTCGGGGGTTGGGGAGCCCATAGGTCTGTCTGCTTAGTCATCTGGAGTCATTGCCTGGCCTTCCCCGGTCCTAGCTTGGGTCTGTAGAGTGGTCTTTGGCACTGCTATGTATGTATAGCTAGTCTCGTGCCTCTGCCATTCATGAGCGGCCTTTAACCTCTTTAAGACTGTCCCTCATATCCATTTACAAAAGACTCCTGTATAGTGGACCTATGTAAGAACGCTTGATTTGCTCAGCGAAGACTCAACATCTCAAATTAATATTTGGTTGATCCTGAAAGACGGCAAATGCCATTCTAGTGACGTCACTGTTATTGTACGGATAATTGCGTCTAGGAGAAGGGGATTAATTTCGTTTCTTAATCAGTTTGAAGCTTAAGTGGTTTATTTTTAGTAGAGGCGAAGGTGTTGATTGTGCCATCACTGGTATAATACTGGTTGCTATGCCACTATAAAGGTCTCAATTTCACTGTTGTTTGGTTGATATCATAAAGTGATTTTTATCATATTGTGTACATTTTGGCATCGATGCCAATTGCTATGGTGAAAATACTTTATGATACTAAACCAGTCAGTAGTTAAATTAGTTTGTTATCCATATGCTATGTAACTATGTAATGGTAGTTTTTGCTATATTTCTATGTTGTAAAACAATCGAATTATTTTTGTTACTTTTGTAGTCCGGAGAACATTTCTCTATGGAGCAAATTTTTCGTTATTTAAAGATATAAATGAAAAGAAAGTTAAAAAAAGAATTCCCTTTTTAATTTTCTCGTAGTTTCACCTATTTTGTCTTGATTGGAAAGCAGTGATATTTTACACAGGACGAGTTAAAACGACAGATTTGAGTTTTTTTTTTCTTTTTTTTTCGCATAAAGTTTATACATCTAATAAATGTATCACTGCGTGTTTGTTTAATTAAAGTAGATTCAGCTGACAGACAGGGGCTTCATCACATCTTTTTTTATATCAAGAGATATAGTTTATAAATATTAATTACTTTATTGAGCTTATGCTATAAAATTGCACAAGGATTCATCATATGAGTAGAGAACTTTCTTATGGACGGGAATCTAAACAATGAAAACATGAAATTATACTAAGGACTAAAATTGGCTAAATAAATGCTATAAGGGACTGCATATGGATTTAGTACGCATATTCACCACAAGGTTTTTTTTTTTATCTCTGGTATTACATTAACCTTAGAATCCATTTTTTTCCTCTTTATTAAATGTCACCCTTCGTGCCAAGTCCAGATTATATTTAGCTAAAATGTTGAAAAATAAATTTAGTCCATGTTGAAAAAAAATATATATGCATATATATAATATATATATGTATATTATGTATATATATATATATATATATATATATATATATATATATATATATATATATATATATATATATATATATATATAATATATATATATATATATATAATTTATATATATATATATATATATATATATATATATATATATATATATATATATATATATATATATATATATATATATATAACTTTTTCTAACTACTGAATTGTATCACTTGTGTTTTTTCAGTAAGTGACAGCATCACATTAACGATATAAAACTACCGAAAGTAACGTATAGAAATGAATAAAATGTACACGAATTGACACGATAATGTACTAACATCAAAGTTTTAATACCAAATGTTTCTTTTTCTCCAACAATTTTTCCAAACACTGATATCTATTGCTGGGACTAGTGAGAGTTGAGTTTTATATTAAGGATACTTTATATGCAGTGGCCGTAGCGGAAACACCCAATTTGCATGTTTATAGATTTTAGAAGATTTCTTTCACGTCCTTCCATTGTTTCGTCAAAGAACTTTTTTTTTTTTTATATAAGATTTTATTTTAACAAAGATTGAATTTTTTTTTCTTTTTCGAATTCCAATGGAAGTTGCTTTCATGCCAGGAAAAGTTATGGTAAGAAGCTTACATGCAAAAGCTCCTAACATTTATTCACTAAATGTTATTATTTAGACATGTAAGCGTTAGCTTGGAAAGTTGATTGGGGGAAAATTAATGGCAATATATATATATATATATATATATATATATATATATATATATATATATATATATATATATATATATATATATATATATATATTCAGCGACAGTTACTAGTCCACTGCAGAACAAAGGCCTCAGACATGTCTTTCCCCTTGCGTCTGCTGATGATATATATATATATATATATATATATATATATATATATATGTGTGTGTGTGTGTGTGTGTGTGTGTGTATTTATATATAAATATGTGTATGTGTATATTTATATATAAATGTGTGTGTATATATACATATATATATATATATATATATGTATATATATATATATATATATATATATATATATATATATATATATATATATATATGATACTAATGAAAATAAGAAGTGAAGGAAATTACTCTAAATAAATAAATTACCATACACCAACTGTAACTTTTAACTTTTATGTACATGCCAAGAAATAAAATTCTTGGGAATGACCTTTTTCAGCAAAATGAAAAAGATATATCTTTTACAGAAAATTATTATACTTTATGTTCAGTAATAAAAAAAAGACACAGGGAATAACCTCATGTTTATGAAAAAGAGACTTAGTTTTTACGTACAAAAGGGGTGATGGAGAATCCTTTTTTATATGCAAAATAAAAATGAATATAAATAGCATATGAAAGAAATTGAATTAAAGATTAACTTTTTTCCGTCAAAGTAAAAGTTTGTATTATTTTCTCAATTAGAAAAAGTAATTATCCACGTGAAAGACCTTTCATTACATACGTAATCAGTTTGTCTATTTGAGCTCATCTGGAAGGTTAATCTCACTAACTCGCCTCTCTTCCTTTTCTCTCTCTCTTTCTCCATTTCATTTCACCGTTCCTCACCAACCAATTCCCTCCCCCCCTCCAATTCCCTCCTCCCCTATCTCCCCCTCCTTCTCCCCCTCTCCCGCGGGAACCGCTTTCCCATCCACATAGCCATCAATAATCTAATTTGTGAACCACAAATTGAATAGAAGACAGACTGTTCCTCGAAGTAGTTTCCCTTCCTACTTCAGCCCCCATCATTCCTTTCCCTATCCCTCCCCCTCCCCCTCTCCCTCCTTGTCTCTTCAGTCTCTTCCCCCCCCCCTTTACCTTTCCTCATGCACATCTCAAGACCTGGGGCATAAAGTGTACCTTGATGTTCTATTATATGATAATGCCTTTATGAATGGTTTCAAGTTATAGTTTTTGTTTTGGAGAAAGTTGTTTCTTTTTCATGAAGTATTCTGTATTTTGCTTATATTTCCATTGATTTAAATTGTTTAGGAAATGAGAGCTTCTTAAGGACAGCTCAAATTTTCATTCCTCTTGACGGGTTACGACTTATCGTCCTAAGGGAGTTAAGCCTGGACTTAGAGTGCTTGTTAGATATGTTGGTTAGGTTAATGCTAATGTCGAGAATTATCCTTATCATTATGTTATATGCTTAGATTTTTTTTATACTATAAACGTATTCTGATACTCTGAAGTACAGTTGGATACAGGTGCCCCTGGTACACCCCGCTCCGAAGACGTGCACCTGTGACACCCTTACTTTGCGGCGAGTATCCAAACAGAGAATGCAATGGTGGGCGGGGCCAAATACAAGAATTCTCCTCGCAATAGGGGCATGTGGCTGGGTGCACTTCTTCGGAGCATGGTGTAACAACTGTACCTATTTAAAATGGAAGCTTTTAATTTTTTCATGATTTATGCTAATGGTTTCAATCTTTTTAATGTTTATAGAAGTGTTGGAAGTTCTATTTTGTTAGAAATGGAGTTTTTGTCCCTCTAAGATTTTAATTTACAATTTTGATAAGATTTATTGAAGGGGTACATCATTGTGATGGTAACGAAGATTTGTCTGTTCTTTTCCTTCTATGGTGATTGATTGATTATTATTATTATTATTATTATTATTATTATTATTGTTGTTGTTGTTGTTGTTGTTGTTGTTGTTGTCGTCGTTCAAACACTCGCGGTCAACAAGCCAGATAGGCCTATATGAATAACTTACCCATAGAATTTTCAGACCTGAGTACTCTCACGTGAAAAGATGAATTCACTAAGGACTTTAGCAAATTAAATCCTTTTTAGCGCGACGCACAGACTCCTAACCAGGGAATGAGGGCAGGGAGGGGGGTTCAGTATTCTGCCGATTAATGAAACCGATATGAGTCTAGTCTCTATTTATCCCTTCATTAGAAGAACTATAATAGCAGAGATTACCAAGGCTTAGAAAAAGAGACAGGGTCACTCGTTTTGTCAAATTATAAAGGTCAGATCTGGCTTGCTTGTTGCCTAGGTATGGTGGGATTTTTTTTATATAGAAAGGTCTAAATATAAGGAAAGGACTACACTCTTGCATCTGTTTTTATTACTATGTAGTTTATTTATTTCCTTATTTATTTTCCTCAAGGCTATTTTTCCCTGTTAGAGTACTCTTGGTCTTATAGCATCCTGCTTTTCCAACTAGATTTATTACCTTACCTAGTAATAATAATAATAATAATAATAATAATAATAATATAATTATTATTATTTGGCACTGTTGTGTTTTATGTTAGTGTAATTTTTATTGGTATGATTAGTAATAGTACTTTCTTGTCGTAATCGACCAGAGGTTGATTTTGAAAAATTCATTCGTTCTTTGATGGTTTGCTTTTAAAGTTGTAGATGTGTAAACCGTACTATAAAAAAAACTATATAGAATGTCAATGCCAGGTAACTGTAATTGCTGTGATTTGTGGTAAAAATGTAGGGTTTTCCAGTTGCAATATATATATATATATATATATATATATATATATATATATATATATATATATATATATATATATATGAGTCCAGACAGATATCGTCTTGTATTTCACAAGTCATCATCTAGAGTCCTCTAGATAATGTCTTGAGAATTAGAAGACAAAGTTGGTTTTATATATATATATATATATATATATATATATATATATATATATATATATATATATATATATATATATATATCACAAGCACACGTGATTTTAATTAATGTAAATATCACCCACGAATAGCATTTAATACCGAATTCTATCTTGGGAATATATATCCACTTGGAATTCATTTTATGGTAACAGCTTCTGGCCGGGTGGGGATTCGAACCACCACCTGTACGGCTGGAAACCATGCTGGCAGGGACCCTACCGACTGAGCTATCAAGAGAGACTAAAAGTTTATGACAAGTCCCCCTACATATTCCTGTCGAATTCAAGTCTATGAACAGATTCCTGAATTCGACAGGAATATGTAGGGGGACTTGTTATAAACTTTTAGTCTCTCTTGATAGCTCAGTCGGTAGGGTCCCTGCCAGCATGGTTACCAGCCGTACAGGTGGTGGTTCGAATCCCCACACGGCCAGAAGCTGTTACCATAAAATGAATTCCAAGTGGATATATATTCCCAAGATAGAATTCGGTATTAAATGC
>NC_090747.1:92912473-92915174 GCF_036898095.1 Palaemon carinicauda | reverse complement strand
CATTCATAAGTGGCCTTTAAACTCTTTAAAACTGTTCCTCATATCCATTTACAAAAAACTCCTGTATAGTGGACCTATGTAAGAACGTATGATTTGCTCAGCGAAAACTAAACGGCTCAAATTAATATTTGGTTATCTTGAAAGACGGTAATTGCCATTCTAGTGTCGTCACTATTAGTGTACGGATAATTGCTTCTAGGAGAAAGGGATTAATTTCGTTTCTTAATCAGTTTTAACTTGAAGTGGTTTATTTTTAGTAGAGGCGAAGGTGTTGATGGTTCCATCACTGGCATAATACTGGTTGCTATGCCACTATAAAGGTCTGAATTTCACTGTTGATTTGTTGATTTCATCATAAACTGTTTTTTATTATATTGTGTACATTTTGGCATCATTGCCCATTGCTATGGTGAAAATATTTTGATACTAAACCAGCCAGTAGTTAAATTAGTTTGTTATCCCTATGCTATGTAATAATATAATGGCAGCGTTTGCTATATTTTTTTATTTTAAAACATTCGAATTATTTTTGTTACTTTTATAGACCGAGGGAAATTCTTCTAAGAAGCATTTTTTCGCTATTTAAAGGTATAAATGAAAATGAAGTTAAAAAAAAAAAAGAATTCCCTTTTTATTTTCTCGTAGTTCCACCTATTTCGTCTTGATTGAAAAGCAGAGATATTTTTCATAGGACGAGTTAAAGCGACAGATTTGAGGTTGATTATTGTTTTATTATTTTGATTTTTTATACTGGTCTTAATAAAGTTCATACATCTAATCAAAGTATCACTGCGTCTTTGTAGCAACTTTGATTAAAATAAAGCAGATTCAGCTGACAAACTACTGCTTCATCACATTTATATATATATATATATATATATATATAATATATATATATATATATATATATATATAATATATATATATATAGGGCTATATTTTATTCTTATTAATTACTTTTATCACAGTTAGAACAGTTTATTAAGCTTAACGTATAAATTTGCACAAGTTCATCATTTGAGTAAAGGTCTTTCGTATGGAAATCTAAACATAATGAAAACAGAGGAAATTATATTTATCTAAGGATTAAAATTGGCTAAATAAATATTATAAGGGGCTGCATATAGATTAAGTACGCATTTTACCCGCGTTTTTTTTTTAATATCTGGTATTACATTGACCTTAAAATCCATGTCTTTCCTCATTATAAAATTTCACCTTTTTTGCCAAGTCCAGTTTATATTTAACTAAAAAGTTGAAAAATATTTTTAGTCTTTGTTAAGTATATATATATATATATATATATATGTGTGTATATATATGATGTATATATATAATATTATATGTATATATATATATATATATATAATATAATATATTATATATAATAATATATATATATATATATATATATATTTATATGTATATGTATATATATATATATATAAAACTTTTTCTGACTACCGAATTGTATCACTTGTGTTTTTTCAGTAAGTGACAGCATCACATTAACGATATAAAACTACCGAAAGTAACGTATGGAAATGAATAAAATGTACACGAATTGACACGATAATGTACTAACATCAAAGTTTTAATACCAAATGTTTCTTTTTCTCCAATAATTTTTCCAAACACTGATATCTCTTGCTGGGACTAGTGAGATTTGAGTTTTATATTAAGGATACTTTATATGCAGTGGCCGTAGCGGAAACACCCACTTTGCATGTTTATGGATTTTAGAAGATTTCTTTCACGTCCTTCCATTGTTTCGTCAAAGAACTTTTTTTTATGATATACTTTTAACAAAGATTCGTTTTTTTTTCCTTTTTGGAATTCCAATGGAAGTTGCTTTCATGCAAGGAAAAGTTATGGTAAGAAGCTTACATGCAAAAGCTCATAAAATTTATTATTCATTCACTAAATGTTATTATGTACACGTGAAAGCGTTAGCTTGGAAGGTTGATTGGAGGAAAATTAATAAGAAAAAAAATATATATATGTGTATATATACACATATATATAATATATATATATACATACATATATATATATATATATATATACTAGGCTATATATATATATATATATATATATATATATATTCAGCAACCGTTACTAGTCCACTGCAGAACAAAGGCCTCAGATATCTCCTTCCAGTTGTGTCTGTTTATGGTCATTTTATGTCAATCCAGGCACATAAGCTTTCTTAGTTCGTCAATCCATCGTCTTTTCTTCCTTCCCCTGCTTCTTTTGCAATCTCGAGGAATATGTCCATCTATTATCCGTTATTCTCATTATATGTCCTGCCCATGTCATATATATATATATATATATATATATATGTATATATATATATATATTTATATATATATATATATATATATATATATATATAATACTAATGAAAACAATAAGTAAAGGAAATTACTCTAAATAAACAAATTAACATACACCAACTTTAGCTTTTAACTTTTATGTACATGTCAAGAAATAAAATTCCTGGGAATGACCTTTTTCAGCCAAATGAAAAAGATATATTTTTTACGGAAAATGATTATACTTTATATTCAGTAATAAAAAAAGACACTGGGAATAACCTCATGTTTATGAAAAAGAGACTTAGTTTTTACCTACAAAGGGGGAGACGGAGAATCCTTTTTTATATGCAAAATAAAAATGAGTATAAATAGCATATGAA
>NC_090747.1:92904973-92909973 GCF_036898095.1 Palaemon carinicauda | reverse complement strand
TGTAATTCTTTGGGATGTTTGTATTAACACAAACTTAAAGGAATGTTCGAGGTGTTTCCTAAATGCGAACTTATAATATGATTATGAAAAGAAGACTTACAATCCTGATTAGTTTTGTTTGGTGAATTCAAAGCTTTTTTTTTTTTTAGAGCTTAATTAGGACTGAAAAAGAAGCGTTTTTACACTTGATATCATTAATAAAAGAAAATTGTGTTTCAACGTGTAAAAAGTGAATGGCAAGTAATGAGGCCCGAACAGAAAGCCAAAAATTACTTTGGGATGTAATTTACCAATTACATTGCAAGTGACAGACGTGTTTATCCCTTCAATAAAGCTACATTAGATTTACATAGACATCTAAAAATTAAAAGAGTATTTTGAAATAGTTCATAATGAGATAATTTTCAAATCATTTACTTTAACATATTTTAATGGTTGTTTTTCTGGTCCTATACAGCAGGGGAACCCCACTCTGTATGCCTGTAAGAAAGCATGTTTATAGGGACAGTGACATTTAAACCATCACTGAATGGCCACAGTCAATATGACTTATTCCCTTCGTGAAAGCTGATTAACCTTCAGTATTACAAAACTTCTGTTAAACTCTTCTCTTTTAAATTGACCTAACTTTCTTGCCTTTTAACCGAAACCCATTTTCGGTTATCAAGAGTGTAAAAAATGGTCTCGGGAAACGGAGACAGCACAAATAAGCGGTGTCGTTCACAGTACCTGCAGCGTGGAGACCAGTCAAAGAATCGTTAAAAAGTATACTGTTAAACATTTGCCATAGAAAAAACGGTAAAAAATCCCGTCATAAATGTTGCCAAGTATATACTGTTTAAAAAACGGATCCATTGCCCTACGGCCACCAACCCTTAAAAGATAATAAGTGGGGTAAAAATTACGGTTGCCTGTATTTTATTGAAATACAGCCGAGGAAAGTATATTTTTACGGAGAATTTCCCATTAAATCTACGGTTTTTTATAGTGATAGTTACTGATATAACAACAGGAATAGTGCATAAAAACGTGTTGCTAGAAATAGCACTTATAGTAAGGAAAATGATGGATTACTGATTAGTTCTTAGCTCATAGAGACGATTAATTCCTGGTACTCTTGGGAGCGCGGCCATGTGATGGCATAAGGCTAGCTTAATGCAATAACAAAAGCAATTTATAAAATTTAGTGATATTCAACGATTATTGTTTTTATAGAGATATTAGTTGTCGATATCATTTTGTTCTTTGTGATCAAAGAAGCAAAAAAAAAACCTTAATAGAAATTTAGGAAAGGTAAAATTCAAAATATGTTAGTTCAATGATGTTCTCAACTTGAATTAGAATGAAATCACAGGGAAGCTTAAATACACACACATGTATGTATATATATATATATATATATATATATGCATGTATATATATATATATATATATATATATGTATATATATACATATATATATACATATATATATATATATATGCATGTATATATATATGTGTGTATATATATATATATATATATATATATATATATATATATATATATATATATATATTTACATTTATTTTATTATTAATAAAATAAATGTATATATATATATATATATATAAATATATATATATATACATATATATATATATATGTATATATATATATATATATGTATATATATATATATATATATATACATGCATATATATATATGCATGTATATATATGTATATATATATATATATATATATATATATATATATATATATATACACACACACATTTATTTCATTATAAGATGGCTGTCTTTAGCCGGTTCGTTGATAATATTTTGGCTGACCATTTGGTCGATCGGTCGAAAGCAGAGACAGTAATCCATATTAATGTTTTTACCCCAGAAATTTTTTGGAATTATTCTATATTACCTATACCCAAGGTCATGATTTAAATCTAAGGCAGTAATCCCCAGTAATGCGGTATTAACCTCTTTTCTTAAATCCGATTTATTTGGGATCGTCAAGTACCTGGTATCGTAAGGATTTCCTTTTCCGTTTAAATGCGATGTAAAGGTTCTTTTATTTTCATTATAATTCCGAAGAAATCCCGAATATGCTGACTCCAAGGTAGTCTTTTCACTTTAGCTTTAACGGATGTAATACATTTATTTTACGTATCACGTGTTGATATTTCTATATATACGCTCACACACACACACACACATATATATATATATATGTGTGTGTATGTGTATATATACATACATACATACAAACAAACAAACATACATACATACATACATATATGCATATATATATATATATATATATATATATATATATATATATTTATATATGTGCATATATATATATATATGTATGTATGTTTGTTTGTTTGTTTGTATGTATACACATACTGTAAATAATTTTATTAACCTGTCTCTTAGTTTCGGTACGGTATTTGAATATCATCAATGAATATTCTACATATATGTATGCATTTTGAAATCGTATTAATCCATACATGCTTACATACTGTTACATTTTTATATATTAAATCATCCTCAATTGCATCCATGTTTAATTCGACTTATACTAATGAGTTTGTTAACATGCAAACACGAAAACAGGTCTACACCAAAGACCAGCACACCCTTAACAGATGCCATGATTCAGATGTTAATTAGTAATTAGTGAAACGTTTAGCGTATCAGACGGCGGCCCTTTTATGTTTTTAGGCCTGGACTCTCTGGCCATGGTTTGCTAATTGAAGGAAAACCGACATCCCTTCCTTTGTAAACAAACATGGAGAGCGTATTGTTATTGTTGGTGCTTTGTTGATGACAGGGAGTGCAGTCTAATGAGACAATTTGGGTTAAGAACGAGGCCCTATCAGGTGGCTTCTTGTTCATCCCAAAAGCAAAAAGTTTATGAAGGCGTCGACGGAGTGTATTCTCCGACAGTAATCGACTACCAAAGTACAGTTGGATACAGGAGTCCATGGTCTACTGGAAACCTACATGCCTGGCACTCTGCTGGACTATGGTTCGAGTCCCGCTCAAGCTCGATAGTTTCTTGTAGTTTCTGCAACTTGATCATCCTTGTGAGCTAAGGATTTTGGGGTTTGGGGAGCTTTCTGGGGTTTGGGGAGCTTTTTGGTGTACCGGCCAAGTCATCGGCAGCCATTGCCTGGCCCTCCCTGGTCCTAATTTTGGTCCTAGGCCCTAGGGTATCGTCCTGTTAGCTAGGGCATTGTCACTATCCCTTGCCCCTTCCATTCTTGATCAGCCTTTAAATCTTTAGGGGTAGAAAGGTTATTAAGGTAACGGCGAGTTTTATTCGCCAACGACATTATTCAACTGTCGAAGGAGATTTGGACTGCCTAGTACACCTCTCTCCGAATAAGTGCACCCTGTCACACCCGAACTTCGCGGCGAGTAACCAAACAAATAGTGTAGAGAGAGATAGAAGAGGTGGTGGGTGGGGCTAAACACAAGAACTCGCCGCGCAGTAAGACTGGTTGGGTGCACTTCTTCAGAGAGAGGTGTACCAGGAATTCCTGTGTCCAACCGTACATGTTACCAGATCGCAAAAATATTTGCAATGTTTAACATTAAAAAATCCACATGTCCCGCTTAAAGTTCTGAAGGAAAGTTTATGTATTATACAAAACTAAACCAGTATTTCCAAAATTCACGATTATTCAGTAAACTTTTCATTATATGTTAAGAAATATATTGAGGTTTTGGAAAACATAACATATTTGCATTTTTTGTTCAAAAGTTCTGTTTCAATTCCGATACATTTTTGGAGCCTGGGTAGAAGCGCTTACCATAAAATTAATTTCCTTTTTGGTATTTCTTCCCGTGGTCGAGTGAATTCGATATTGAAAACTGCATGTGGATCATCATTTTAGAAAATGAAAGACACGTGCATGTGAAAAATTCCCTCATGTACACACACACACACACACACACACACACACACACACACACACACACACAACAAATGCAGCCGATTCTCGTCCAGTTTGGCCAGTTTTCATCACTGCGCTGGTCAGTGCGGTATGGTAATGGTGGGAGATTTTCGTCTGATCACTCACCGGAAACCAACCTAGTATGGATGTCCCGGACTAGTACAGCTTTGTTGATCTGGACGATTCGTATACCCTTTCACCTCGTTAAAGTACCCCATATATATATATATATATATATATATATATATATATATATATATATATGTGTGTGTGTGTGTGTGTGTGTGTGTGTGTACACGTCAATATTTTTGTATGTATACATATACATGATGTGCGTACGTTTATTTGTGAATAGATATTTGTATGTATAATGAAAAATGTTTAGAGTCTGAATAAAAAAGGACCCCTTCACCCCAATGAATGATTAGTCGTAATCGTTAGGTATTATTCATTTGTGCCGAAATTGCCTTTGGATTTGTTATTGTTAAATTTTAGATTTTGTAATCTGTTTTTATTAGGTAGAAATGCTTTTTGTTGTTGAATTACTTTATTGTTTTTATGATCGTTCAATAATTAGAATATGTAGCCTTAATGCATAGTAATAGTGATATTTATTTTAATATTGTTGCTCTTCTTAAAATATTTTATTTTCCTTGTTTCCTTTCCTCACTGAGCTATTTTCCCTGTTGGAGCCCCTCGGCTTATAGCATCCTGCTTTTCCAACTAGGGTTTTAGCTTAGCAAATAATAATAATAATAATAATAATAATAATAATAATAATCCATCCATATACCAAGGCGCTTCCCCCAATTTTGGGGGGTAGCCGACACCAACAATGAAACAAAACAAAAAGGGGACCTCTACTCTCTATGTTCCTTCAGCCTAATCAGGGACTCAACCGAGTTCAGCTGGTACTGCTAGGGTGCCACAGCCCAACCTCCCACATTTCCACCACAGATGAAGCTTCATAATGCTGACTCCCCTACTGCTGCTACCTCCGCGGTCATCTAAGGCACCGGAGGAAGCAGCAGGGC
>NC_090747.1:92892473-92897473 GCF_036898095.1 Palaemon carinicauda | reverse complement strand
ATTTCTCTGTTTTTAAGATTTTAACTTTTTAAGAAACAAGTTTTATAGATAAGATTTAAATTTCTGTTTATCACAGAGTTTAACCTCAATATTTTTATCCATTATATTTACTATATATTTTATTTTATTTATCTTTTAGCATTAATATAAATAATATTTTTTCCCTCAATATTTTTATCCATTGTATTTACTATTATTATTATTATTATTATTATTACTATCCAAGCTACAACCCTAGTTGGAAAAGCAAGATGCTATAAACCCAGGGGCTCCAACAGGGAAAAATAGCTCAGTGAGGAAAGGAAATAAGGAAATAAATAAATGAAGAGAACACATTAACAATAAATCATTCTAAAATAAGAAACAACGTCAAAACAGACATGTCATATAATAAACTATCAACAACATCAAAAACAAATATGTCATAAATAAACTATAAAAAGACTATGTCTGCCTGGTCAACAAAAAAGCATTTGCTCCAACTTTGAACTTTTGAAGTTCTACTGATTCAACCACCCGATTAGGAAGATCATTCCACAACTATATATTTTATTTTTATTTATCATTTAGCATTAATATAAATAATAATTTTTCCCTCAATATTTTTATCCATTATATTTACTATATGTTTTATTTTATTTATCTTTTAGCATTAATATAAATAATAATTTTTCCCTCAATATTTTTATCCATTATATTTACTATATATTTGATTTTATTTATCTTTTAGCATTAATATAAATAATAATTTTTCCCTCGATATTTTTATCCATTATTTTAACTATATATCTTATTTTATAGTTTAACATCAATATGAATAATAATTTTTTCTTCCGGAATTTATTTTGGCCAGCTCTGTAAGAGTCGAGTTTGACTCATTGGACTGGTTAATCTCCCTTAAATAATAGAATAGTAATTGTTGGTGAATTATATCTGAAACTAAGGGTATTTACATAATATTACCCTGTTAATTATGATAATCACCAGAATCTGTATAACAAAACTGTAAAACCGTATTAAAGATGGCATATTCCAACACCCCAAAAAAGGAGAATATCCCAACAACCAAAACAAAGAAAAAGTTAACATATCCCATCATCCAAAAAAAAAAAAAAAAAGGTTAACATATCCTAACAACCAAATTAAGGTTAACATAATCCCAACAACCAAAAAAAAAAGGTTAACATATCTTTATAACCAAAATGTTTCTTTTACTATATGTCAACAACCAAAAAAATCAAAACAAAAAGGTTAACATATCCTAACAACCCCCAAAAAGTTAACATATCCAAACCCCCTGCAAAAAAGGTTAACATAACCCAACAACCAGAACAAATAAAAAGGTTAACATATCCCAACAACCAAACAAATGAGGTTGACATATTCTTACAACCAAAAACAAAAATGTTAACTCACTGTTGATAAATTCCCCAAAACAAAACCGAGCATTTGCTAAAGTCGATCAACCGTGTTTAAATCATTTATATAAATGATACCAATAAATCTCACAAAAGATACTTATGAATACAACGAGTTAAATCCGCGTTTATGGGAATAAATTTACGATACATGAGGATTAATCATCAATAGATTAATCTGAGTAATAATCTCCCATCCGCATGGAATTCAGACAAAGACAAATGAAATTTCAATCGTCCACATGTAAATGGAGGTTCAAATCATTCAATTGAAAACATTCACCGTAAAGAGAGAGAGAGAGAGAGAGAGAGAGAGAGAGAGAGAGAGAGAGAGAGAGAGAGAGAGAGAGAGATAGTCCACATGTAAATGGAGGTTCAAATCATTCAATCGAAAACATCCCACCGAAAAGAGAGAGAGAGAGAGAGAGAGAGAGAGAGAGAGAGAGAGAGAGTCCACATGTAAATGAAGGTTCAAATCATTCAATCGAAAAGATCCCACTGTAAATAAAAGGAGAGAGAGAGAGAGAGAGAGAGAGAGAGAGAGATGAGAGAGAGAGAGAGAGAGAGAGAGAGAGCCCACATGTAAATGGAGGTTCAAATCATTCAATCGAAAACATCCCACTGTAAAAGAGAGAGAGAGAGAGAGAGAGAGAGAGAGAGAGAGAGAGAGAGAGAGAGAGAGAGAGAGAGAGAGAGAGAGAATAATTCTATTTGTTAGCAGATGGAAAGCAAACGATGCAATGTAAAACGGAAATATTTGCATTTGGGTTTTCCATTTTGTTTGGCTTGCCTTTCTCCCGACATTTCGCTCTCATCAGATTTCAGTCGGATGTAAACAGAAGTAAGGTAGAATCTTATTTGCCGATGAAGAATTGTGGCTGTGGTTGTAATCGCGTCTGCTATTATGTTTTTATTATTATTATTATTATTATTATTATTATTATTATATTATTATTATTATTATTATTATTATTTTTATTATTATTATTAATCTGGGGTAGATTTTTATCACCAGTTGAAATATGTATTTTATCATATTTTAACTGTTTATTTTCTTAATGGCATTTGCTATCATTTGGAGTTTCATTTTTTTTTCATTATTCTAAGGTCTTTTTTACCATTTAGAATATATATTCTATCATATTTGTCGAGTGTTTATTTTCTTAATGGTGTCTGCTATTCATTGCTGTTTCTCTTTTTTTTTTTATTAATTGTGGTAAAATTTTCACCAGTTGAAATATATATTCTATCATATTTTGAGTGTTTACTTTCTTAATGGGTGTCTGCTATTATGTGTTTTCTTTTTCTCATTAATCTGGGATAGATTTTTTCACCAGTTGAAATATGTATATTATCATACTTTGAGTGTTTATTTTTTAATGGTATCTGCTATTTTTTTTTCAGTAATCTGTGGTAGATTTATTCCCACTAGTTAAAATATATGTTCTATCATATTTTGTTCCCTTATTCTTTTTCATTAACCTGAGGATTTTCTTTTCACCAATTGAAATATATATTCTATCATATTTTAGTGATTATTTGTGATAGTCTCTGTTTGTTTTGATAAATTATTTATAAAGAAGGGTTAAAAATTGTTAAAATAGGTATTTCACCCCTGAAGCCAAATTAGACCACAGCTTGTAGGCAAGTTGGAAGTCTGCATATTGAGTGAATGCTGCCCATAAATGTAGGGCTATGACTCAAAAAAAGACTTCGTGACATTAAAACTCAATTATATTAAAGGGTTAGATACATCTGAACGTCCTCTTATTGTTAGATTGGCCTTACAGTCCACATTGTCATATTTCAAAAAGGATTTCAAAATCATTGCTGAAGTAATAGATGTCTCCTGGGTCCCGAGTTTCTCTTCCTTCTAAATGCTCCGAAAAGGGATTTTTGTTAAAAGATACAATTAATAATTCTGTGATTTTCTTCGGATAACATACTTTATGAAAATACGTTTTTTGTCGTGATCAAATCCAGAGCCATTAACCGTGGTACCTATCTGAAAGGTGTTCATTATACAGATGTGCGTTTAAGATTAGGGAATCTCAAGTCGTAGAGTTTGACAGTTATAGCTAAGGATGAAGTTATGTGCAAAATCTATAGAATTTGGTACCACACTTTCACACGTTTACCTAAGCCATTATGTAACACGTTTTTTATGAGATACTTAATATATGGAAGAGTTGTTATGAGAAGGTGAGTCTGCCATCCAGACGGAAGGCTTTCCTTCTTGCACATCCCTTCAAATCCGTCTGCCTTTGTAAGAGAGAGAGAGAGAGAGAGAGAGAGAGAGAGAGAGAGAGAGAGAGAGAGAGAGAAGATGGGAATTATCGAATTATCCTTAGGTTAGTACGAATGAAGAGGTGATTAGGCGGAGGAAATTACTTCTCAGTAATTGCAAAGGTATGACTAAGAAAGCTCTTCGAGACAAGAAAATTAATGGAGATGAGGAAATTGGTTTGGACTCGAGTCAGTGAAATAGCAAGAGATGGCAGGAGGAAAACGTAAGGAGAGAGGGAATTCCAAGAAGAGGAAAGAAATACATTGTATAAACGAAATGATTGGGAAGAACAGAAGAAAGTTATATAGCGAACAGAATCATATGAATAAGGGGATGCACGAACGTGGAGTTTTAGACTTTGACTCTCAAGTGAGTGAAATAGAATGTTCAAAGATTGAATAGATACATTTAGGAATAGAAATCTACTAAAAAAATAGAAATTGGAAATGGAAGGTTGGATTAAATGAACGTCTTAAAGGCAGGCAGAAGTTTGGGGACTGTAAGGTAATTGAAGTTTTTATTTTTCTGTTTTACAAAAGAATAAGTTTTTCTTTGTTTTGTACCGTATAGATGTATATTGTGAATGATAATAGAAATAAGAGTTAAATGAATAAAAGAATATATAGTTTAAGAAATGGAGAACAAATAGAATGAGATAGGGAGAGGGATGAAATCTAAGAAGATCAAATCCGCAGCCAATTAATCATGGTACCTATCTGAAAGGTGTTCATTTTGGAGATGTGCGTTTAACATTATGGAATCTCAAGTCCTAAAGTTCAAGTTATAGCTAAGGTTAAGTTATGTGCAAAATATATAGAATTTAGTAACATATTTTCACGCGTTTTGCTAAGCCATTATGTAACACGTTTTTTATGAGATACTTAATATACGTAAGAGTTGTTATGAGAAGGTGAGTCTGCCATCCAGACGGAAGGCTTTCCTTCATGCACAGCCATTCAAACCGGTCTGCCTTTGTATGAGAGAGAGAGAGAGAGAGAGAGAGAGAGAGAGAGAGAGAGAGGAGAGAGAGAGAGAGAGAGAGAGAGAGAGAAGATGGGAATTATCGAATTATCCTTAGGTTAGTACGAATGAAGAGGTGATTAGGCGGAGGAAATTACTTCTCAGTAATTGCAAAGGTATGACTAAGAAAGCTCTTGGAGACAAGAAAATTAATGGAGATGAGGAAATAGGTTTGGACTCGAGTCATTGAAATAGGAAGAGATGGCAGGAGAAAAAACGTAAGGGAGAGAGGGAATTCCAAGAAGAGGAAAGAAATACATAGGATAAACGAAATG
>NC_090747.1:92875783-92884473 GCF_036898095.1 Palaemon carinicauda | reverse complement strand
GAGAGAGAGAGAGAGAGAGCAGGTATAATTAAGCGACCATGTAATTTCCGTGATATTTACTTGCAGTGTAAAATTCTGATGAATATTTACTTTCAATCGATTTCCGTTCATTTTATTTGCTATGCCAGAATGCAGTCAGATTAATTTCCGACATGAAGGCAACTGCATATAAATTCTTTCCTAAGAGGAAAAAAAAATTGTAGTTGCATTGCGTAGGGTATGTATTCATCCCTGTCGTCGTTTGTTTGTTTGTTTGTATGTTTGTTTGTTTGTTTGTGAGGAACTTTACACAAAAAAACTACGGTACCGATTTTGACCAAACTTGGTAGTCCTGTTGGATATGACCCAAGGATGAATTTGTAACATTTTGATGTAGTACATCAAAGTATATGTACGTGGTAGTACTTTGAAAATAATAGCAATAGTGGCAAATATTTTGTTTATTTTTGTTTGTTTGTTTGTGAAAAACATTACGCAAAAACTGCCGAACCAATTTCAAGGAAACTTTCTGTACATGTTGGGTATGACCCAAGGACAAATCCATTAGATATTGAAGAAAATACATCGAAATACAAGTGCGCAGTGGACTTGAGAGGAAAATAAGGCTGTCCCTCTAGTTTTATCTGTATTTACTTTATTTCGACATAAAGTATTTAGATTTGTTTTTGAGTCTTGTTGTAGAACTGGGGAGTATTCTTCTGCTGTGTTGGTATCACGTCGAAATTCAATCTCTCCTTTTTTTTTCTCTCTTGCTGGTTGTGTTTATTCTGGGCTTCCACAGAAAATATTGACTTCACACTTAGCGTTCCAAAGGGTTATACACTTCCCCTCCCGTTTCAGTATCTGTTTTAATTTTCCCCCTGGCACTTCAGATATCTCGTCCTTTTACCCTTTGAGAAATCACTGCGGCATCCTATCAAATTTGTTTAATGTATAGATTTCTAATGTTATACTGTATATTATTTACATAACGTAGAGTTTATGAACATTAATGTACATTTGTTTGATTATTATTTTGTAGAAGAATGATATTTATTTCCATTCATCTTTTCTCATTACACGTACTGTAAGACCACTTTTTCCTTATGCATCGTGGCAATAATGTAATTATGTGTCAACACTGCTTTTCTTTCCGCCATGTACATATAGTAGTCAGTCATTGTTCAGTGGTCACTGTAGTGACAAACATGGACCTGCTTCCCGCTGCCGTCACGTTTATGTCCGTTTATCTTCATTATACAAGATTTTGAAGAACCTACTAGGTTAACTTGTCACCCCACATTCCATTTATCGCATGGAGGGCCCAGAAAATACGGTCCTCGAGTTACACACTTATTCCCATGTAGAGCTACAGGAACATCGTTGCCGGTCGTTGCCAGTCATTACCTATCTTAATTATTTCCATTTTATGCTTATATAGAGTGTACGATCAGATGTTTCTTGTTGACAAATTGAAAAAAAAAAACTAAAACAAATGTTTCTTGCTGACAACTTGAAGAAAAGTGTTTTAGGATTTCAGCTGTAAATAATTTTTTTTTTTACTTCTTCGGGCTTTTTGTCATTTCTTCACATCTTGAAGTCTTCTCTCCAACCCTCTTCAGTCCCAAGTTTTTCCTTTTTAAGAAGTAAACCTTTGATTCTGTAATAAATACTCACCTCCATTTCATTCTCAATTTTAATCTAATTATTACTAAATTGTTTATATCTTGCTTTTAAATCACCCTCCAACGATTGTGCAATTTACTTATGTTTAGTCGTTATCTCCACAAGCTCTTTTAGGAGTCTGCAGTTGTTACTCTTGATAGAAAGAACTATTTACGGCTTTGCTTGAATGTGTAAAGTTGTGACACTTCTATATTTGATAACTCAGTCTATATAATCGTTTTTGTATGGTGTAAAAATTCCACTTATTTTTTTTTTAAATATTGGTGGCGTTGTAGATTATTTTACTCTCAGTTCCTTTCTTCAAAGCATCTATTGTTCTTTCCTTCTATACTGTGATCGTATTAGTTTCTAGAAAAAATTCTCTGCTCATAACGTCCCTCTTTGGGGTTTTTCTCCGTAAGTTATGTATAAAAGCAGTACTGATTTGCATATTTCCGATGCAAACAGATACATATATAGAAATCCCACCTTTCATATCCAGGTGATGTGAAATTGAATGGTGAATACAAGTCTATCTAGAAAGAAAATATCTTGAACTTTGTTACAAATAAAGCGTCACTATATTCTGATTTATAGACATTTCTCCTCCCATAAGCAATGCTAGTGACTTGAAATTATTTGGAGTCCTTTATAGGAGGAGTTTTTTTTCCCATATTATCATAACTCTTGACTTGTTGCATGCTTCGACTTTTTTAGCCATTTTTTGCTGAGCAGTTGATTTTTTCTAGCAAGTATGAAAATAGAGTTTGCTCTTGCAAGTTAATAAGGGTGTGCTACAGTCACCTGAAATTGTAGTGCCTCATTTACTATACCTGTTTGCTCTAGAATTAGTTTGTGAATATTGGGGCTTCCAGATCGAGCTGCTTTAATTTGGTTTATTTTGTAATGTGGATTTTCAAACTGATTTCTCTATACGCTAAGCTTAAGTATCACATCTGTTATTGGCAAATCGAAAAAATATATAAATTTCATTAAGTTGAACTATATAAAATGAATAGTAGTAGTCCTATTTAAACCGCTTCTATATCAAAGAAAAAGTAAAGCAGGCTTCAAGAAAACGCCTGTGATTACTCAAATGCTTCAATTAAGAATAAACAGAGATTGTTATTGAAACAGCAAGGTATGAAAGAGATAGCCAAGGTTACCTTAATCATTCTGATTCATGGTACAATGAAAGCCTCGCCTATCAGGGCCGTGTAATGAGTGACAGTGAACAGGGAGCATTAGCTGTGTAGTAAGACCCCATGTAATGGTAATAAAAGGAGGTAGCGACCTTCCTGTACAAGGGAACACTGTCCTATTGAATTGGAGTTTCCTACTCCTCCTCCTCCTCCTCCTCTTCCTCCTCCCTATCCCTTTCCCCCTCCTCCTTACAACGTCAAAGTCTCCTAGTGTATGGTTAGGCAGACTCCCATCCACTGGTGGATTTAGGAACTTCAATTCATCATAATGAAGAGTTAGAATAGAGGGTCCAGGGGTGGGGTGGAGGCATGGGGTGATTGGATAGGGGACGGAGGAGGATGAAGAAGACGTCGCTTATGTTAGTTGACGAAGTTCAGATAACCCCGAGGGAAAGACCAAGTCGAGGAAGAGTGAAAGTAAAAAAAAAAAAAAAGAAGGGCTTTCTCCTAAATGTTACGACGCCCTATACATAGCAGAGTACTTCCCTTGCCTTATGTTTAGTCTCTCTCTCTCTCTCTCTCTCTCTCTCTCTCTCTCTCTCTCTCTCTCTCTCTCTCTTTTGAGGCCTGGTTTTAATCCATCTCTGAGATAAGGCGCTTGGACCTCTATTGTCGGGGGAGAAAGTTATTACCATTCCCGGATATATCTCTTTGTTTTCTTGTCTTTTTTATGTATCCTTTTCTTTATTCTTTCACTATCTTATTTCTCTAGATATTCCTTCTTTCCCTAGGTCGTACATCTCTCCCTCCTTTAAGAGTACGTGATAGTATGTTTACCTCCGCCAACGAAGTTGGAAGGAGGTTATGTTTTACCCCCTTGTTTGTGTGTTTGTGTGTGTATGTTTGTTTTTGAACATCTTCCTGGCCACAATTTTAATCGTAGTGAAACTTGCATGCATTAACTGTTATGCAAAAAGCTGGAAATTATTAAATTTTGGAAGGTCAAGATCAACGCTCAAGGTCAGTCAAGGAAAATGTCCAATTCACCCAATCAGCCATAAGTTTGGACATCGTTGTCAAAGAGACTTCAGACCTGGTTCGTATTTGAGTTTATGAAAATCCACACCAAGTAATAAATGTTAAGGTCAAAGGCTAAGGTCGAGGTTGAGCAAAAGGTCGAGAAATAACTTGCCGCGGCGGAGGTTTGCGCTTTACTGAGTGCCCCTCTATTTGAGGTCTCTTTTTATCTTTTCTTGTTACGAATATGGATTAGCATTTAGTTTACCATTCTTATCCAAGTTGTCGTCTTTTGGTGTCGATTATTCAAATTGTTTTAGAAGTTTACTTCATCATACCATTCCCAATGTTTTGCTTTTAATTATCAGTTGTTCGAGTATTCTGCATTTCAATCTACGATCTTTATTGGTTCATCGCAATTCTCTGGTATTCTTTATTCAAAGATAATTACTTTGATTTTTCTAGATGATTTTAATGGTAGATGTTTTAATCTACACCCGCTCGTAGAGCTTTTATTTCAATTTAGAGTAAAACTACCAAGGATATTCGTTAAATGATTATCTAAAGTGTCTATCTATACTAAAACTACAACAATAATATTAGAAATAGATTGCTCTAAAGCAAGTTAGTAAAAAAAGAAAAATAGAAAAAGAAACTAATATTGTGCAGGCTAGTGAATTAGAAATCTGGCCTTTGGTGGTTATTTATTTTTAATTATTTATTTCATAATGACTTGATTTTATATTAGGAAAGTATTAAATTTTATGTGTAATTATGCCGAATTGGATGTTAGAATAAAAGTATTTTAGTTATATTGAAAAACCAGTATATGTGGATGTTATAATCATAAAACATTTTAAACTGCAAGGTCAGTTGTCAGTTTCTTAAAAAAAAAAAACATTTATACAAACGCCATTCGTTATAAACAGATAGACGTAAAGATTGAGCTGCTTACATAAGAATGGTTACTGTTTGTATGAAGCTTTTATGTTTCATATAATTGGTTTGTGTTCTAAGGCTTTAGTAATGCTCCAAGTCTAATGCATAAGTTAATATCTATCTATCTATCTATCTATCTATGTATACATACATATATATAATCTATATATATACTTATATATATATATATGGTACTAGATATACAGCTAATATATATATATATATATATATATATATATATGCATATATATGTATATATATATATATATATATATATATATATATATATATATATATACATATATATGCATATATATATATATATATATATATATATATATATATATATATATATATATATATGTGTGTGTGTGTGTGTGTGTGTGGTAATATATATACAGCTAATATAATGGGTAAAAGCAAGTTTATATTTCAACGGTATAACATCTATTCAAAAGTGTGAAAATAACGGCAGTAAAGTGTCAAATGTATGAAATGTTTGTTAACCTAACTCCTCAGTCTCTATATGTGTGCTCTATACATATCTGCCAGAACGTGGGAGCTGATAAGATGAATGATATATGTAGCAAAAGGTTTATAGGAGAAACTTACATTATAACAGTAGTCCGGTGAAAATGTTTACGTGGCTTGGTCAAGTGGAGAGAAAAGAGAACGATAGCTCGCTTAAACTGAAATATACGATTTAAATTGGTTGTGAGAGTTCTTGCATTTAAGTTGAGCGCTGTGTTTGGTCGGAGGGAAGCCGTTGCTAATGAACTGTGTTCATGTATGTTCATTTGATATGGTTTACGTCGCATGCATATATGATGTAGTGTTAATATATGTATATAATGTTTGTGTGTATATATATATATATATATATATATATATATATATATATATATATATATATATATCATGCATGAGTCTATATATACATACATGTGTCTATATATATATCTATATATACTGTATATATGTATATATATATATATATATATATATATATGTGTATATATCTATCTATCTATCTATCTATATATATATATATATATATATATATATATATATATATATATATATATATATTTACACACACTAGAAAGGTTGCTTGATACCGTGTCATATCTGTATCATTTTAGTCAGTACGTGAATAGAGTTCACATGATTTTTTTTTTTTTTTAGCAAAGAGCATATCAGAATTTTCAGTTATTTCAAGAAGTGCCTGAAATTCCACTTCGTCTGATTCGAAACAGCGAAAATAAATTGGTTGTAAATAAAGTGTTTAATCGATCAGGAAATTTAGGTTCGTGAAATGCAAGGTCGTGAAATGTCATATGCAGTGAAGGACTAGTTCATAAAGTTGAAGGTCAATGAAAAACTTGAAGCTTATGAACAAATCTGTGATAACGTTTTTAAATTACGTTCAATGATCACTATTGACGTGTAATCATTTTTATTTCGCTGGTGAAGATTAAAACTTAAGCCTTACAATAATTGCAATAAGTGGGCAGATTATATTTTTCTTTATAAATACAGAAGACTTTACGTGCATTCCAAGTGAAAATTAATTCCCTTTTAAGACTAAACTATTTCGTAATAGGTTAACTTTTTTCTTTTACAAAATAAATAATTATTAATTTAAGAATTTTTTCGAGGGCAGATAATTTAAGAGGTGAATTCTTCAACAGGAGAAATTTCAATAGACATATATAAGGTTTCTATCCAGTTCTGAATAAATAAATAAATGAATAATTCTTTATCTATGCTGTATAATGTAGATGTACTGAAATGAATAGTCACTTGAGTAATCTTTGTCTCATTCAGTAAGGACGAACATTTAATATTAAATAAATCAAATAAATTAATAACCCCTTTCTAAGTGTGGATACTGTAACGTTGTGAAAGGGTTTGTAACGGCCTGATCAGCAAAGCTGTACTAGTCAGGGCAACCTATACTAGGTTGGTTTGCTGTGAGCGATCAGGCGACAGCTTCCCACTATCACCAATCCACTGTGTTTAGCGCGGTGATGAAAATTGGCCAAACCCCAGACATGAGTAAGGACATGTGTGAGGCCTTTGTACCTTTGTGGTTGTTGCTGAAATTAATAAGATGCCTTTTAGATCCTTTCGTGAGATATGATAACAGTTATACTTTTTACTTTGGATCTGCAGAACTGAATAGACATTTAAAGGTATAGATGTCTGGGTTCAGTTCCAGTTTCATCAGAATAGATGCTCACCAGAACGTCAGCGGGGAAAGTCCAACCCCTCACTGTGGTGCCCAACAAGAGCAGTGGCCTATCTAGTAAACAGCCTAAACTCACGGTCCCTGGGCGGGGATCGATCTGCTGCCATGTAAATGGTAGGCGAACAGGTCATCACTGCACTGCAAAGCAAATATTAACCCTTTTACCCCCGGGGTATTTGGAAATTTCCAACCCTTAACCCCCTGGGGGTTATTTTTTCCCAGCACATTTTGCAGTATATTTTTTTTTAAATTGCTCTAACAGCCTTAATGTTTTGTCATAGAGAGGTTAGGTTGGTCTCATTCTTTTGGCAAAAGCCTGAATTTTCTAAAAAAATTATAAAAAAATATGAAAATCTAATTTTTATAACATTTTTTTGCAAGGACGTACCGGTACGTCCATGGGGGTAAAGGGATGGCTTTTGTGAAACGTACCAGTACGTCCTTTGGGGTTAAAACGTATGAATAAGAATTCAAATGAGAATAGTTTGTGTAGGATGACTTTGGTGGGCTTAAGACAGCTTAGTGGTTGCAATGTTCGTTTTACATTTGATGATAATTGCAATTTCTAACGTTTGTCTGGAAATGAATAACGTAAAATAACAGGGAAATTATGTTAGACAACTGGTAAATCTGAAATAATATCCTGATGTGCAGTAATTAAAAAAGGGATTTATTGCTATTGCAAATATGAATAACTCACCATTCTGTCTGCCTTTGTAAATATAATTTTGCTTTTATTCGTAACTTTACAAGTTTCTTACTGCAATGAAAGTTTGAAAATGTAACTATCAGCATTCGATTAATATTACTGTCTATGTAAATATAATTTGGCTTTTATTCGTAACTTTATAAGTTGTTTCCTGCAATGGAAGTTAGAAAATGTAACTATCACCATTCTATTAATATTAAAAATGAATGTCATATCAAGCTTTTAACATTTTGGAGTCTATTATATAATAAATTCTGAAAATCTTTCCCTAATTTGTATTGCTCTACCGGTGAAACATGGAGGGAGGAATTGATATTCATGGAAAACGGCAAAATAAATAAGTCTTTGAAATGCGATTTGAGGGGATAGTTAATGCCATAACAAATTAATTGTAATACGAAACATTGGAAGCATTTAAGCTGTATTTTAGACGACAAAATTGAAGTTTTATATATATATATATATATATATATATATATATATATATATATATATATATATATACATATATATATATGTATATATGTGTGTGTGTATGTGTGTATATTATGTATATATACTGTATATATGTACAATATATATATATATATATATATATATATATATATATATATATATATATATATATATATATACATACATACATACATACCAGTGTACGTGACCTGTCAATATGATGGCTAAATATCTAGAGATGCATACACACGCGCACTCCCCTCTCATCAGGGTATGACTACTCCCTCTCCCCCTACCCGACACTTGCTGTTTATTAACTAGGGGAGATATGACCCATGGAAGGTATCAAGCTTAAAGCAAAAAACTCAAGTTGAGTGGAGTCTGTCAATGGATTTTCAGGTCAGTTTTCCTTTATAGAAGAGAAGTTTGAATACAGAAAGTATATTGAATAGAAATATTGGAGTGAGATTTGTTTTTCAGTGTGTAGTGTTAGAAAGCTCGAATCTTGAATAAATATTTGGCAATACAGTGA
>NC_090747.1:92865783-92870783 GCF_036898095.1 Palaemon carinicauda | reverse complement strand
TTGACTATATGTATGTATGTATGTATGTACAGTATGTATGTATGTATGTATATGTATATATGTATGTATATGTATATATATATATATATATATATATATATATATATATATATATATATATATATATATATATATATATAGATCATCATCATCATCATCTCCTACGCCTATTGACGCAAAGGGCTTCGGTTAGATTTCGCCAGTCATCTCTATCTTGAGCTTTTAAATCAATACTTCTCCATTCATCATCTCCTGCTTCTCGCTTCATAGTCCTCAGTCCTGTAGGCCTGGGTCTTCCAACTCGCCTAGTGCCTTGTGGAGCCGAGGTAAAAGTTTGGTTATCTAATCTCTCTTGGGGAGTGCGAAGAGCATGCCCAAACCATCTCCATCTACCCCTCACCATGATCTCATCCACAAATGGTACTCGAGTAATCTCCCTTTTAGTTTCATTTCTAATCCTGTCCTGCCATTCAACTCCCAATATCCTTCTGAGGGCCATGTTCTCAAATCTACTAAATCTATAGGATATTGTTTCATTGTCACACCAAGACTCGTGTCCATACAGTAACACTGATCTCACTAACCTGATTTTTATATGTAATTTCAGGCGATTTGATTTCCAAATTTTACTTAACCTAGCCATTGTCTGATTTTTCATTAAACTCAAATTTTAAAGATCCTGTATAAGAGTTCATAGCTCCCAAATATTAAAATGATTCCACCTCATTAATCCTTTCTCCTTCCAATGATATTTCATCTTCCATTACATATTCCGTTCTCATCATCTGTCTTTCTTCATTTGATCTTAAAATCAACCTCATGTGATATTTCATGCTTTCTGGTAAGCAAGCTTTGCAAGTCCTGTGGTGTTCTGCTAATAATGACAGCATCATCAGTATACACTTAAGTCAGCCAATTTCCTGTTACCAATCCAGTACAATCCTCCATCCCCAACTGCTCTATGCATTACAAAATTCATGAGGAAGATAAACAACCTAGGTGACAACAAATTCCCTTATAGTACTCCGCTGTTTACTGGAAATTCATTTGATGGGACTCCATTAACATTAATTTTGCACTTACTATGCTCATGAACAGACCTAATCAAATTTACTTATTTAAGAGGAATTCCATAATAACGCAAGACTCTCCACAAAATTGGTGTTTTTCATAGTCCACAAATGCCATCATAAGTGGATTTCCATATTCTACACATTGCTGTACCACATGTCTGAAAAATAAAAATTTGGTCAATACAACTTCTAGCTTTTCTAAATCTTGTTCATCTCTTAGCTTTTCATCATTCTTTCTCTCTAGTCTCTTAGAATGAACATAGTATATATTTTCATGACAACTGACGTAAGTGTGATACCTCTATAATTATTGCAATCAGTAGCGCTCAGGGGGAAGTGAGGAGTACCCCGAAAGATACTCGAAAACCACACTTTCCCACAAATTGCCGAACCAGCGGGTTTTCAGTTAGGAAAGGGGGATGGGGTGGGAAAGGTTGAATCGGTGTGCTTGTGTGTTCGTATCTGTCTTAAATATTCAGACGTCATTCTTGACGGGTAGGGTACACTAGTTGGTTTACAAACTCTTAAACCTGAAAGTTTTCGGAATTATGTTCCGTTTTTATTTTTGCATCAGCGAATTAATTTTCTTGAAAATCAGTAAAACCAGAAGGAAATGCAACTGATTCCCCTAATTTTTCAAAACCTTTCGAAAAATGGAAACTTGTGTACGTCTGTATATGTGTTAGAAGACATGAGGAAACACCCCCCCCCCCCCAAAAAAAGAGAGAGAGAGAGAGAGAGAGAGAGAGAGAGAGAGAGAGAGAGAGAGAGAGAGAGAGACCGACGAACATATTCAAGTAAGATGTTGAAATGAAAGGTTTCATTTGATGAGAAAGCTTGCGATGAAAGGCGACTTCATTTGGAGATGCCTTGCTTCCAATTAGCCACCTTATACGAATCGAATCCTTGAGCCCTTCAAGAACTCCCTCCTCCTTCCCCCTCCCCCTCTCCCTTATCTCCCCTTCCTAAGAAAATGAATGAATGAATGAACTGCACTTCATTTTATAGAAGTTCGGGTCTATCGCCTTATCTGGAATGAAGAAGCGACACACTTTTGGTCCGTCTCTTAGATTTTGCATTTCTTCAAGATCGATGTTTGTATTTAGTTTATGCATTTTTTTTATTTCCTTGTTTATTTTTTCGTTTCGTAAGATTATGTTGACATTTTTTGTGCGATGCATTTAGATCTATATCTATTTCGTTTATATTTTTTCCTTGTTTTTGTTTTGATTCATAAAATTATGTTGACTTTTTTTGTGATAATCATTTAGATCGAAGTTTTTATTTCGTTTATAATTTTTTTGTTCCTTTCATGAAATGATGTTGCCATTTTTTGTGGGATGCATTCAAATCTGTATCTATTTCGTTTATAATCTTTTAATTTTTTTTTTTTATTTCAGAGAAAAATATTTCGACATTTTTTTTGTGAGATTCATTTAGTTTGTCAACCGGACAATGGGTTTCATCGGAAATAGGAATTTGTAATCATCATCATTGTATATACATTTTGGTCACACTTAAAGTGCTAACTTTCATAATTGTTACCTCCGCCAACGATGTTGGAAGGAGGTTATGTTTTACCCCGTTTGTTTGTATGTGTGTTTCTTTGTGAACAGCTACGTGGTCACCATTTTAATCGTAGAGTATTGAAACTTGCAGGGATTAACTTTTATGTTAAAAGCTGGAAATGATTAAATTTTGGAAGGTCAAGGTCAAGGGTCACAGTCAAGCAAAATGTCCAATTCTTGTAATGAGCCATACGTTTGGACATCGTTGTCACAGCGACTTTAAACTTGGTCCATGTTTGAGCGCATGAAAATCCATGCCAATTAATACATGTTAAGGTCAAAGGTCAGGGTCGAGAAATAAATTGCCCCGGCGGAGGTCCGTCGCTCTACTGAGTGACCTTCCAGTTTTTGTTGTTTTTATTGTTATATTTTATGATTTATTAACCGAGACGAGTAGTTCTTTGAAAGAAAAATCGGGTTTAAAAGACTTCTATACTAATGGACTTCCTCTTCTTCTCCTCCTCCCTCTTCTTTTTCTTCTTCTTCCCCTTATTATTATTATTATTATTATTATTATTATTATTATTATTATTATTATTATTATTATTACTTGCTAAGATGCAACCCTAGTTGGAAAAGCAGAATGCCTTAGGCCCAGGGGCTGGAACAGGGAAAATAGCTCAGTGAGGAAAGGAAAAAAGGAAAAAAAATATTTTAAGAAGAGTAACAACATTAAAATAAATATCTCCTGTATAAACTACAAAAACTTAAACTAAACAATAGGAAGAGAAATAAAATAGAATAGTATGCCCGAGTGTACTCTCAAGCAAGAGAACTCTAACCCATAGGAAGGGAATTGCTTCTGTAGCTCCTCGTATCAGAGGCTGAAGTAGTGGTCGTATAGAGAGAGAAATAACTGTCGTTAGAGTGAGGAAGAGTGTGATAGGAGATCGTTAATGGGAGATAAAATGAAATAGTGGTCGTAAACAGAGACCAAGTGAAATATGTCATTAACAAGAAAAAGTGAAATCGTGGTCGTAACTAGAGAGCAAGTGAAAATGTTGTTGTAAAACAGAAAAAAGTGAAACTGTGGCCATAAAACAGAAAAAATGGAAATAGTGGTCATAAAACAGAAAAAATGAAAATAGTGGTCATAGAACAGACAAAAATGAAATAGAGGTTGTAAGACAGAGAAAAGGTGAAATATGTCATATAAGAGAATAATTAGTTAGTGGTGTCGTAAAACAGAGAACAAGGGAAATAGTTGTCGTAAAACAGAGACAAAGTTTGATATGCCATAAAACATTAAAAAGGTGAAATAGTGGTCGTAAAAAGGAGAACGAAACAGTAGTTGTAAAACAGAGAAAATGTGTATATGTCATTCAAGAGAAAAATTTAATTGGTCGTAAAACAGAAAATAAGTGAAATAGTAGTCATAAAAAAGAGAGATTGAAACAATGGTCATAAAAGAGAGAAAAACGTGAATATTGGTCGTAAAAGAGAGAAAATGATTAAAGTCATGATTATTTAGTAGTTATTTAAAGTTTTGGAAACTAAGAAAAAGATTTTACATATATACCATGTTGAGCATAAGAAAACATTTGCTGAAAGTTTGAACAGATAAATAGCGTATTGATAATTATCTTTTAGATTAAAGACCCCTAAAATTTTCTTTTAATGACAATGTTCTCTCGTTATGTGATAAGGCTCGTTATTTCCATGGCGAAGAATTTCAGGTTATATATAACCTGCCGAGACGTTACCTTGGGAGACTTCAAAGGCGGTCCCTTCCCAAATTTCCTGTCAAAGAAGAAGAAGAAAAAAAATATTGCTAGTTTTTTTTTTTTTTTTTTTTTTTTTTTTTTTTTACGTCGTGTGTCCTTTGGAGTTTCTAAAATTGTCGTCCCAAGAGAAAGTGAAGGTATGCTATTGGTAATGAAAGTGATATAAATGAAAAATTATTAATGGAATGAGTTCATCATGTTAATGATAGTTATATTAGTAATCACCAAGGTAATGATAGTGATATACGTGAAAAACATTACTATAATAAACTTCTAATCTTAATGGTAGTAATTACCACAATATTATTATTAATAGAAAACCTTCCTATACTACGAGTACCTTCCCAATCTCTTCCCTAGTCGTAAATAAGGAATGCAAGATACTATAAAACAACAACAACAACAACAACAACAACAGTAGCGTTTCCCTGGCTCTGTGTCAGGAATGTCATTAAAGATAAGGTATGGTTCAACAGGGGGAGTTTCGTACCCAGGTGACGTTCGTGCGTACATACATACTTTTGAGTTATTTCTGTGATAAGAATGATTATTAGTTTTGAGTTGGATATTAGTTTTCATATCCTTGGAGGTAATTATTTGTATGTATATATATATGTATACAGTATATATATATA
>NC_090747.1:92833283-92860783 GCF_036898095.1 Palaemon carinicauda | reverse complement strand
AGCTTTTTCATAGCCCACATATATCATCAAAAGTGGAATTCTATATTCTACATATTGCTGTACCACATGTCTTAAATGAAAATTTGGTCAGTACAACTTCTACCTTTTCTTAATCCTGCTTGTTCATCTCTCAACTTTTCATCAATCTTTCTCTCTAGTCTCTTTAGAATGAGCATTCTATATATTTTCATGACAGCTGACGTAAGTGTGATGCCTCTGTAATGATTGCAATCAGTCAGATCTTTTTTTGTCATTTTCACCAGCACTCCTAGCTCCCATACATAAGGCTTTGCCTCTTCACGCCACATTCTACAAAATAATCTTGAAGGTAATCTGGGATCACTTCATTTTCAGGCAATATCATCTCAGCAGTTATTCCATCGTATCCAGGGGCTTTCCATCTTTTGAGTTTTTTTTTAAGAATAGCTTCGACTTTAAACACCCCTAATTCATTCATGGGCACATCAAGGTCTTCATCAGTTTCAGGTATATCAACCAAATTATTCCCTTCGTATTTCCTATTCATGACCTCACTAAAGTGTTCAATCCAACGTTACCTTTCTTCATGTTCTTTTGTTATAACAGATCCATCTTTCTTTTTGATGGGTATATGCTTCTTTTTTCCCGTAGAGATTTCATTAATAATTCCAAGAGCAATTTCTACAACAAAGCCACTCCCTGAATTTATAGCTTTGTCAGCCTCATCTGCTTTCCTGTCTAAATATTCTCTCCAATCATTCCTGATATTTCTTTTGGCCTTGCTATCAATACTGAAATACTTGGCATGCTCTGCCTTGTAATTTTCATTAGTTCCTCGAAAACTAAGAAATCAATTTCTGTCTTTGTCTTCTTTTTATAGTATCCCAAGTATCATTTGATATCCATGCTTTTCTCCTTTTAACTCCATGTCCCAAAACTTCGTCTCTTAAAGTCTCTTTAGACTGTAAATCGATTCCTACTTTCAGTTACAAAGATTTCTGTGCTCATCCTCTAGAAGCTTAGTTGTATCAAACTTAGGTATTCAATCTACATTTCTGTTGGGTTCTTTCAGTTTTAATATTTGTGTGGCAATGGGGAGCTGGTGATCACTACCAATAACTGCACCTCTATAGCTTGTTACATTTCCCAGAGTCCTCCTTCTCTCTTTATCAATGGCTATGTGATCTATTTGATATTTGTAATTGCCACATGGTGAAGTCCTTGTATATTTGTGGATATCCTTGTGCTGTAAAGAGTACCTCCAGTAACAAGATTGTTTGTTGAACAATAACTTATAAAATGTGCCCCATTTTCATTTGCAACTTCGCCAAGAACCTCAACACCCATCACATTTTCTATCCCTTGATTATTCCTTCCAACTTTAGCGTTGAAGTCGTTAATCATAATTTTCATATCTTTCTAGGTTCTCACCTATCATACTCTGCAGTTCTTCACAGTATTCATCTTTCTTTTCTTCAGGGGAATCATTTGATTCGCCTTGGAAGATGGAATCTTCGGGATCTTGAACCCTTCTGTGAAGCCTCTTCCCTTTTAGCCCGGCAGACATGCTGTCATGCGTTTGCGGGGAGGGGAACGGGGCAATTTTACCCTGTCATAAAGTTTTCATTCTTTTTGCCTCTCGCGCGAGTGCGGAGAGTACTGGAGCGTTGGCGCACATGATGCTGCTAGTGCTCAGTTTCTGCTGAAGCACAGTTTTTTGGTGAAGGCGCAGAAAAGTGCTGGCGCGCAGGTAACCAACGCGTAGGGTGAATATACAAAGAATATGCCAGACTATTTGGCCTCTATTTTGAGATACCTTACCTCTAGCATTAGAGGCTCGTTGACTTTTTATTTTGAGGTGCCGTACTTCGAACATAAGAGGATATTTAAGCTCTATTTTGAGGTGCCATACCTTTAGTATTAAGGGTTCTATGACCTCTATTTTGAGGTACTATAATCTTAGCATTATATGTTCTTTGATCTCTAATTTGAAGTGCTTTACCTCTAGCATTAGAGGCTCTTTGACTTTTTATTTTGAGGTGCCATACTTCGAACATAAGAGGATATTTAAGCTCTATTTTGAGGTGCCGTACCTTTAGTATTAATGGCTCTATGACCTCTATTTTGAGGTACTATAATCTTAGCATTATATGTTCTTTGATCTCTAATTTGAAGTGCTTTACCTCTAGCATTAGAGGCTCTTTGAGTTTTTATTTTGAGGTGCCATACTTCGAACATAAGAGGATATTTAAGCTCTATTTTGAGGTGCCATACCTTTAGTATTAATGGCTCTATGGCCTCTATTTTGAGGTACTATAATCTTAGCATTATATGTTCTTTGATCTCTAATTTGAAGTGCTTTACCTCTATCATTAGAGGCTCTTTGACCTCTATTTTGAGGCTCCATGTGTTTAGCATTAGAGGCTCTTTAACCTCTATTTTGAGACTGCTCACTTTTAGCATTAGAGGCTCTTTGACCTCTATTTTGAGGACCCTTACTTTTAGCATTAGAATCTCTTTGACCTCGGTTTTGAGGCTCCTTACTTTTGGCATTAGAGGGTCTTTGATCTCTATTTTGAGGCTCCTTACGTTTAGCATTAAAGGGTCTTTGACCTCTATTTTGAGGCTCCTTACTTTTACCATTAGAGGGTCTTTGACCTCTATTTTGAGGTTCCTTAGTTTAGCATTAGAGGGTCTTTGACCTCTATTTGGAGGCTCCTTACTTTGAGCATTAAAAGCTCTTTCAGCTCTATTTTGAGAGTGCTCACTTTTAGTATTAGAGTCTCTTTGACCTCTATTTTGAAGCTCCTTACTTTTAGCATTAGAAGGTCTTTGACCTCTATTTTGAGGCTTCTTACGTTTAGCCTTAGAGGGTCTTTGACCTTTATTTTGAGGCTTCTTACGTTTAGCATTAAAGGGTCTTGGACCTCTCTTTTGAGGCTCATTAATTTTAGCATTAGAGTCTCTTTGACCTCTATTTTGAGACTGCTCACTTTCAGCATTAGAGTTTCTTCGACCTCTATTTTGAGTCTCCTTACTTTTAGCATTAGAGGGTCTTCGACCTCTATTTTTAGGCTCCTTACTTTTAGCATTAGAGGGTCTTTGACCTCTATTTTGAGGCTCCTAACGTTTAGGATTAGAGGGTCTTTGACCTCTATTTTGAGGCTCCTAACGTATAGCATTAGACTATTAGAGGGTCTTTGACCTCTATTTTGAAGCTCCATACTTTTAGCATTAGAGGGTCTTTGATCTCTATTTTTAGGCTCCATACTTTTAGCATTAGAATCTCTTTGACCTCGGTTTTGAGGCTCCTTACTTTTGGCATTAGAGTGTCTTTTATCTCTATTTTGAGGCTCCTTACGTTTAGCATTAAAGGGTCTTTGACCTCTATTTTGAGGCTCCTTACTTTTACCATTAGAGGGTCTTTGACCTCTATTTTGAGGTTCCTTAGTTTAGCATTAGAGGGTCTTTGACCTCTATTTCGAGGCTCCTTACTTTGAGCATTAAAGTCTCTTTCACCTCTATTTTGAGAGTGCTCACTTTTAGTATTAGAGTCTCTTTGACCTCTATTTTGAAGCTCCTTACTTTTAGCATTAGAGGTTCTTTGACCTCTATTTCGAGGCTCCTTACTTTTAGCATTAGAGGCTCTTTCATCTCTATTTTTAGGCTTCATACTTTAAGCATTAGAGGCCCTTTGACCTCTATTTTGAGGCTCCTAACTTTTAGCATTAGAGGGTCTTTGACCTCTATTTTGAGGCTCCTTACTTTTAGCATTAGAGGCTGTTTGACCTCTATTTTGAGGCTCCTTACTTTTAGCATTAGAGGGTCTTTGACCTCTATTTTGAGGCTCCTTCCTTTGAGCATTAGAGGCTCTTTGACCTCTATTTTGAGGCATCTTACGTTTAGCATTAGAGGGTCTTTGACCTCTGTTTTGAGGCTCCTTACTTTTAGTATTAGAGGTTCTTTGACCTCTATTTTGAGGCTTCTTACTTTTTGCATTAGAGGGTCTTTGACCTCTATCTTGAGGCTCCTTACTTTTAGCATTAGGGGCTCTTTGACCTCTATTTTGAGGTGCTGTACTCTAGCATTAGAGTTTCTTTGACCATTATTTTAATCCCCTTACCTCTAACATTAAAAGCTCTTTGACCTTTATTTTTGGGTGCTTTATTTTTGGCACTAGAGGTTCTTTGAGACCTCTGTTTTAAGGCGACTAACCGCTAATAGTAGAGGCTATTTGACCTCAGTTTTTAGGTGACTTACCTCCATAATTAAAGGCTATTTTTTACACTTCTTCATATAAAGGCTTTCCTTCTCTATTCTCTTCTATCTTTTATAGTTTTTTCAAGATCTTCCTTGCTTAGTGCACCAGTCTCCTTCGTGATTTCAAGAGACATTTCAGTGCTGTTTGTCCTCGGTTCGTCAGATTCCTCGGAGAAATCGATGGCTTTCATGTCTTTACCTATAAGGGCGATGGGTAAAGACATGGATGCCATTGATTTCTCGGTATACACTATACGCCATCATACTAAAGTCAACGAAGAGCAACACAATATGTTTACCAATGCCGTCCTGATGTGTTCTATCTTCAATGCCGAATCTTAAAGAAACACACGTCGCTCACCGCTTTGCACCAATGCAATCCAATTATAGGACATCGTCGCTAAACCGCAAGCAAATTATCCTTCAAGGCGCTTACATTATTATCTTCAAAGGTTGCCAACTTCGGCAGCAACTATCCAAAGTATCTGTAGATGAAGGTGTTCCGAATAGCCTCCAGTTCATCCTGTAGCTGTAACAAAATTCTCACAATCAGTTACTTGTTCCGCCCGAACGCGAGCTCTGTGAGTAAAGTGAAATCCTCTTCCCAATGTTCACTTCGTAAACTTCCATAGCTACAGTACATACAGATCATGAGGTGTTGCAAGGTATGTTTTAAAAAAAAAAAAAAGAGAGAGAGAGAGACCAGGTCTTCAGAAGTCTTTTTTGATCCGGGTTGGAGCCGTTCAGAATTGCTCTGGGAAGATTCCGTTCTGGAGTCATTCAGAACTCTATGCTAAGTCTACGGCTATTTCTTCTGAAGTCATTTGGAGAGGAGATTCAGGAAGATTTTCTTCCGAAATCGTTCAGAGATTTCTGGAATCATTCAGAATTCCATGCTAAGTCTATGTCAATTTTTTCTGAATCCTTTTGGAGATGCACGAAGATTTTCTCCCGAAGCCGTTTAGGACTTGCGAAAAATTATCTTTTTTTTTTCTCTAGTTTCGATAGGCCATAATAATAATAATAATAATAATAATAATAATAATAATAATAATAATAATAATGATAATAATAATAATAAACTACGTGATTTGATTTATGAATTTGAGTCAGAAAGGTGGGAAATCGATCAATGCTTGGATAGGAAGATGTAAAACAATGATTTATTAATCTCTCTCTCTCTCTCTCTCTCTCTCTCTCTCTCTCTCTCTCTCTCTCTCTCTCTCTCTCTTTATATTTATATATATATATGTATATATATGTATATGTATATATTTATATATATATATAGTCTTATATTATATGTAGCATTTAATCATAATTAATTTACGGGTATTTCTTTTCAATAATAATAGTAATTATTATTATTATTATTATTATTATTATTATTATTATTATTATTATCATTATCATTATCATTATTATAATCTAAGCTATAACATTAGTTGGAAAATCTTTGCTGATCATGGCGATACACAAACCCTTTCACCAGGGTATAGTACATATATTGTATATGATATGAATTGATATGATTACAAGCCAGATATTGCATTAAGGTGGGGATTGTGTAGTTAAACGAATGGTCATGGTGTTTACATTTTATCCTTCCAAAGATATTTCGTCTTCCATAGCTTATTCCGTTCTCATCATCTGTGTTTCTTCTATTTATCTCGAGCCCAACCTCATGTGATTTTTCATCCACTCTGGTAAGCAAGCTTTCCAAGCCCTGTGGTGTTTTGCTAATTAGGACAGCGTCATCAGCATACTCTAGGTCTCCTAATTTTCTGTTACCAATCCAGTCCAATCCTTCTCCACCTTCCCCAACCGATCTATGCATTACAAAATCTATGAGGAGGATAAACAACGTAAGTAACAACCCATTCCCTTAGAATACTCCACTTTTCACTGGAAATTCGTTTGATAAGACGCCACTAACATTAACTTTGCATTTGCTATGCTTATGAACAGACAATTAAATTTACATATTTGAGAGGAACTCCATAATATCGCAGGACTCTCCACAAAATTTGCCAGAGCACACAATCAAAAGCTTTTTCATAGCCCACATATATCATCAAAAGTGGAATTCTATATTCTACATATTGCTGTACCACAAGTCTTAAATGAAAATTTGGTCAGTACAACTTCTACCTTTTCTAAATCCTGCTTGTTCATCTCTCAACTTTTCATCAATCTTTCTCTCTAGTCTCTTTAGAATGAGCATTCTATATATTTTCATGACAGCTGACGTAAGTGTGATGCCTCTGTAATGATTGCAATCAGTCAGATCTTTTTTGTCATTTTCACCTGCACTCCTAGCTCCCATACATAAGGCTTTGCCTCTTCACGCCACATTCTACAAAATAATCTTGAAGGTAATCTGGGAGTCACTTCATTTTCAGGCAATATCATCTCAGCAGTTATTCCTTCGTATCCAGGGGCTTTCCATCTTTTGAGTTTTTTTTTTAAGAATAGCTTCGACTTCAAACACACCTAATTCATTCATGGGCACATCAAGGTCTTCATCAGTTTCAGGTATATCAACCAAATTATTACCTTCGTATTTCCTATTCATGACCTCACTAAAGTGTTCAATCCAACGTTACCCTTTTTCATGTTCTTTTGTTATAACAGATCCATCTTTCTTTTTGATGGGTATATGCTGCTTTTTCCCCGTAGAGATTTCATCAATAATTCCAAGAGAAATTTCTACAACAAAGCCACTCCCTGAATTCATAGCTTTGTCAGCCTCATCTGCTTTCCTGTCTAAATATTCTCTCCAATCATTCCTGATATTTCTTTTGACCTCGCTATCAATACTGAAATACTTGGCATGCTCTGCCTTGTAATTTTCATTAGTTCCTCGAAAACTAAGAAATCAATTTCTTTCTTTGTCTTCTTTTTTTAGTATCCCAAGTATCATTTGATATCCATGGTTTTCTCCTTGTAACTGCATGTCCCAAAACTTCGTCTCTTAAAGTCTCTTTAGACTGTAAATCGATTCCTACATTCAGTTACAAAGATTTCTGTGCTCATCCTCTAGAAGCTTAGTTGTATCAAACTTAGGTAGTCTATCTACATTTCTGTTGGGTTCTTTCAGTTTTAATATTTGTTTGGCAATGGGGAGCTGGTGATCACTACCAATAACTGCACCTCTATAGCTTGTTACATTTCCCAGAGTCCTCCTTCTCTCTTTATCAATGGCTATGTTATCTATTTGATATTTGTAATTGCCACATGGTGAAGTCCTTGTATATTTGTGGATCTCCATGTGCTGGAAAAGAGTACCTCCAGTAACAAGATTGTTTGTTGAACAATAACTTATAAAATGTGCCCCATTTTCATTTGCAACTTCGCCAAGAACCTCAACACCCATCATATTTCTATCCCTTGATTATCTCTTCCAACTTTAGCATTGAAGTCAGTAATCACAATTTTCATATCTCTCTAGGTTCTCACCTATTATACTCTGCAGTTCTTCACAGTATTCATCTTTCCTTTCTTCAGGGGAATCATTTGTTGGCGCATAGCAAACTATAATACTCATGTAGCACTGCTTTGATTTAATTTTCGTAAGTAACAATCTGCTACCCTTAGCTCTCCATTTGGTTAATGCCTTTTCTGCTCTTGGTGTCATCATTATTCCTACCCCTTCTCTTATAACTCCATTTGTTCCTTAGGGCCAAGATATCCAAACTATATTTCATAAATTCATTCTCTACTAGCTGTAACTTCCCAGTTTGATTCATGGTTCTAACATTCCAATAACCAATTTTCAATTTTTCTTTAGTATTTACAAACCGGGAGTTTCTTAGCAACCCACTGCGGCTGGGACTGGGGGCAATTCTTTCATTTTCGCTTTCCATAGACTGTCTAAATCCATAGAGGATTCATTGGCTAAATTCATCAAAGAATAGCCAGTTTCTTAGTGATGCGCAGCGCCTATCTAAATAAGGCAAGTGACCCCTGCCGATCCATACTAATTCCAGTAAGATCATCTGCCGGGCATTAGGAGTAGAGGAGTATCCAGAGCACCAAACGGATACATACCTTTTTCAAATTACAGATGGAATTAATGGTCCTTTATTTATTGAACCCATGCCTCAAAGAGAATGTTTAGTGCTATATTTAAAAGAACTGAAGCTGTTTTTTGAGCATTCGGTTGAATTAAATAGACCCGTCATATATTCAAGCATTTAAATTGTCACGTATATGGCTATAGTATATATTGAATTGTTCACCTTTATTTCCAATTTTGTACTTGTCCCTATTTTCTCATTAGTAATAGGTTTGATTATCAATTTCTATGAAAAGAAAACTTTTTCTTTTTTATCTTCTTATAAATCAATATGATTTTCTATTGAAATAAATGATAGAAAATATTTTCAAAGAACTATCATTTATCTATATTTTTTAGTTAAAATTATTAAGAATTATATATATATATATATATATATATACTGTATATATATATATATATATATATACTGTATATATATATATATATATAGAGAGAGAGAGAGAGAGAGAGAGAGAGAGAGAGAGAGAGAGAGAGTTTACAAAATCTATTACTTAATAACTTAACACCATGAATTGGATGTTTTTTGTTAATTGTGTCCAAAATTGCCTTACCATTTTTCAAGGCGAGGCAAAATTGGACACTAGATATTCCATATTTTTTCATTCATTTATTTATTCTAAACCTTCCTTTAGCATCATCCACTAATTTGTTTTTTAGGAAAAACAATTTCATGTATTATTTCTGAGAAACCTTAAAATGAAGGTGAGGCAATTATTGGACACCCATATTCAACAATTTATGTAGGGGTACTTAATACTTTTTAAAAACCAGACATACTAATATTTATAAAGTAGAAGGTTGGGCAATTTCTAATAGCATTATAGTTTTCGAAAATTATAAATAGTTTTAGAGATATTGTATCTGTCCAATATTTGCCTTACTTGTCCAAAATGGCCTCTGTCCAAAATTGCCTTACCCGACTATATAGTGTTTATATCCAATGATATGACATGCTGAGTATAGTGTTTTTTTCCAATGATATGACATGATGAGTATAGTGTTTATATCCAATAATGTGACATGCTGAGTATAAGTGTTTATATCCAATGATATGACATGATGAGTATAGTGTTTATATCCAATGATATGACATGATGAATATAGTGTTTATATCCAATGATATGACATGATGAATATAGTGTTGATTGATTTAAAGTTTTCAGGCATCCTGACTGAATATAGTGTTTATATCCAATGATATGTCATGATGAGTAGTGTTTATTTCCAATGATATGACATGATGAGTATAGTGTTTATATCCAGTAATGGGACATGCTGAATATAAGTGTTTATATCCAGTGATATGACTTGATAAGTATAGTGTTTATACACAATGACATGCTGAGTATAGTGGTTATATCCAATGACATGGCATGATAAGTATAGTGTTTATATATAATGATATGGCATGCTGAGTATAAGTGTTTATATCCAATGATATGTCATGATGAGTAGTGTTTATTTCCAACGATATGACATGATAAGTATAGTGTTTATATCCAATGATATGACATGCTGAGTATAAGTGTTTATATCCAATGACATGACATGATGTTATTATCTCCTCTCCCATACCACTAATAAGAATTGACATGCGAAGCAAGGGAATGAACAATACCTTATTATTATTATTATTATTATTATTATTATTATTATTATTATTATTATTATTATTATTATTATTATTATTATTATTACTTGCTCAGCTACAACTCTAGTTGGAAAAGCAGGATGCTATAAGCCCCGGGGCCCCAACAGGGAAAATAGCCCTGTGAGGAAAGGAAATAAGGAGAAATAAAATATTTTAAGAACAGTAACATTGAAAAAATATTTCCTATATAAAATGTAAAAACTTTAACAAAACAAGAGGAAGAGAAATGAAATAGAATAGTTTGCCCGAGTGTACCCTCAGGCAAGAGAAATCTAACCCAAGACAGTGGAAGACCTTGGTACGGAGGCTGTGGCACTACCTAAGACTAGAGAACAATTGATTGATTTTGGAGTGTCTTCTCCTAGAAGAGCTGCTTACCATCTTCTATCCTTACCAAGAGGAGAGTAGCCACTGATCAATTACAGTGGGTAAAGTATTTTTTGGTAATCTCAGTGTTGTCAGGTGTATGATGACAGGAGAATCTGTAAAAAATAGGCCAGACTATTCCGTGTACGTGTAGGCAAAGGGAAAGTGAACCGTAACTTTAGAGAAGGGTCCAATGTAATTCTGTCTGGGAAGTCAAAGGATCCCTTAACTCTCTAGCTGTAGTATCTCTACGGGTGGCTGGAGCCCGGGCCAACCAACCTTCACCATACTAATATTTGAAGTATGGCGAAAGGTCAAAGCTGCGACAACAACACTGTAGCCCTTACTGACTAACTTTGGTCTTAACTAAAGCTAAATGCCTCCGTTGTGATAACATATTTTGCCTCTGTTATGAACTCGGTATTCGAACCCAAAATAGGGAAGGAATCCCATAAAAAAGGAAAGAGAAAGCTTCTGAATGGCAACGAAGAATTGAGATGATTCAAAAGCTCCATTATAAGTGGAAGAGATAATTTTATAAAAAATATACAATGTAGGTTTCATTAGCTTTTAGTTTTGTATTTCCAAATTTACAACAGATGATTAAATCACAGTCAAAGGAAGTGTATGTGCCATATATTATTGGATTTCATTATAAAACTGATTTACCAAACAGGTAATAGCTCGAGAGAGAGAGAGAGAGAGAGAGAGAGAGAGAGAGAGAGAGAGAGAGAGACAATTCAGTTGTAACGATCATATTTAAATTTCAACTTCTGAAAAGTTTTCTGATGCATAGTGATTTTTTTTGTCATAAATACACAAAAACACTTTTCAAAACCACCAAGTAATAAAAACAGGAACAATGATAAAGATAACTTATCTTCTCCCGTCCAAGTAAGTGCAATTGTCGCCTTGTCAGCAATCCGTATTACCTTGTCATCATCATCATCATCATCATGATCATCATCATCATCATCATCATCAGCCGTTACTAGTCCACTGCAGAACAAAGAGCTCAGATATGTCCTTCCATTTGCGTCTGTTTTGATCTTTCTATGCCAGTGTATACCCGCAAACTTTCTTAGTTCGTCAATCCATTGTCTTCTCTTCGTTCCCCTGCTTCTTTGCAATCTCTAGGGATCCATTCTGTTATTCTTTTTGCCCATCTATTATCTGTCAATCTCATTATATGTCCTGTCCATTTCTTTTTCTTACCACCTCTTTGGACAGGAAAATGTTTTTTTTTTCTTGTTGTCCATCCATTTTCTGTCATTCTCATTTTATGTCCTGTCCATTTCTTTTTCTTACCACCTCTATGGACAGAAAATGGTTTTTACTTGTTGTCCATCCATTGTCTGTCATTCTCATTATATATCCTATCCATTTCTTTTTCTTACCACCTTTATGGACAGGAAAATGGGCTTTGACGTAACATTCACAAGCTGCACACATTTTTTCATGGATGTTCTAAATCAGCATATATTGTGTATTAGAATTAATGTTTCACATTTGTAGTCTACAAGGAACAAACCTACTCACGCATATGAGTACAGTTAAATTAGAATAATCAATGACAATTGTAATGAAAATGTTGGAAAAAATAATCGTTAAATAGTGTAAAATTACTGATATTCTGTATTTAGTCTTTACAAAATTGTGTTTTTTATCTGTCTTTACTACTAGTGTATGAATAAATGAATAATCCTTCTTATGTCATCATATAGAGATCATTTAATTATTTGTACCGTTATTAAACTGGATAGAAAATATGAATATAAGCTTTAATTTGACGTTTGACATTAACTTTGCATGATAATATGCATCATATTGAAGGAAGGAGAGAGAGAGAGAGAGAGAGAGAGAGAGAGAGAGAGAGAGAGTTTAAGAACAGATCATGGCGATAGAAAAATAAGAGTTCCAAAAATCGACAAATGATGAATTTTTTAACAAATGATCTTGAACAAAAGTTTTAAAAAGTAAAGGCTGATGATTAATGTCAAAATAAATAGAAAATAAGAAGAGACATAAAAATATAAAATGATAAGAAAGAGATTAATATTATATTAAAATCATATAGAAAAAAGTACAATGGGGTCGGCTGTAGAAATTGGAAACCTCATATTATGATGGGAAAATAAAGATGAATGAAGACGACCTTATGAGATGGTATACCAAACTAAAGGATCTCTCTCTCTCTCTCTCTCTCTCTCTCTCTCTCTCTTTTCCCTGAGGCATTCCCGGATTTATCTCCTTGAGGTCTCTTTTGAATATCGGGTTCTTTCTCCCGTGTGCTTTTGAGGCCTTTAACGACTGTGCTATATTTAGAGAGAGAGAGAGAGAGAGAGAGAGAGAGAGAGAGAGAGAGAGAGAGAATTTTCGCGATTAATGACGGTTGTTATTGTAATGTATGCTTATGTCAGCTCATTTTATTTATTTGTTTATTTAATTATTTATTCATTTATTTATTTATTATAATAATACTTGCTTCTTCTACCGTATTAATTTCGTTATGATACTTAATTTGATCAATTATTGAACAAATTACAAGACATTCTGCATTGAAATCCATTGTTTAATGTTGATTCATCGTTAATTAGTAACTGATTTTTTATCTATGACTTGTTCACGATTTTTGAAAACTGTAACCATTATTCTTCCAAGGGTCTACCCAGGACCCACCAATGGGGTCCTGGGGCTACCCAGCCGTGGGTGTAGGCGTGGAGCTAAGACCTCGATATCTTTATCTTGGCCACGCCCTGTGGCGTGAAGGTTCACATCAACTTTTCCTTTTATGAAGTAAGAAACTATATTGAATATTAGTTTTTCTTAGGAGATATTACTATAATATAGGATATGGTATACCATTAATTTCTATTTCGGGAGGTTAGGTTTGATGGAAGTGGGTTAGTTGGCAAAAATAAACATTATTTGACATATGTAATAGTTAATTTGCACTTATTGTTCTGTAGCTCTAACTTATAGAGATTTTTTTATGTTTTTCGCTCCCCCCTATTTAAAAAAGAAATGTATTTTTACCTTATGTTCATATGGTATTTGCTTTGAATTAAAAAGTCTAACACTTGATAATAACTGAAAGACTTATTTTTTTTTTATTTTTTATTTTTTATTTTTAGGAAAGAGGTCAATCCTATGAATTAATATCATAAAAGAGACGCGTCAAGCTTTATAGATTATAGAGTACGAATTAAGATGATTTTTTTTTCCGTTCATAACATGTATTTGTTTCGCTGACAAAGCTGGAATTAAGAATTTTAGAAAATATAGCTCACCTCGGGTATATATGGATAGTAGTATTTTATTTAGTTTTTTTATATACGTGTCTTTATTTATATATATATATATATATATATATATATATATGTATATATATATCACGGGTGTAGATGGGTAATAGAAACGTTTTGTTTAGTTTTTATCTACATGTCTATATGTTTGTCATTATATATATATATATATAATATATACTACTAGGTTGGTTCGTTGTGAGAAGTCAAACAAAAGTCTCCCACCATCGCCAATTCGCAGTTGGCAAACGTGGTGATGAAAACTGGCCAAACTCCAAATATGGATAAGGACATGTCTGAGGCTGTTGTCCTGCAGTGGACTATAAACGCCTGTATTTGTTGTTGTTGTTGTTGTTGTTGTTGTGGTGGTGGTGGTGGTGGTGGTGGTGGTGGTGGTGTATGTGGGATTTGTCTTGTGTATTTGGTGCATTTGTTTGAACAACATACTAGAGAATCTTCCTCCTAATAAATAATGTAATATCCTGATTTGAAATGCAGATATATATATATGTGTATCAAGAACCTTGGGAGATCTGCTGACATTAATTAAATTGCATCGTAGATACTCGGGTACAGTCTCTCTCTCTCTCTCTCTCTCTCTCTCTCTCTCTCTCTCTCTCTCTCTCTCTCATTTCCGGATTATGAAACTTACCATTCATGGATATGTATTATAATCTCCTGGCATATTAATTAAGGCTTCTGCAAAGTGCCTCAATATTAGATTTTGCCAGAACTAGGAGAGGAGGATCTGTTCATTCGGGAACCTGAAATATGAATGGATTAATCTGAATGCTGCATTCTTAATTTGATTTTTTATGTGAAGGTATTTTTTTTTATCCTTATACCTGGTCTTTTACTCCGCTTTCTCTCTCTCTCTCTCTCTCTCTCTCTCTCTCTCTCTCTCTCTCTCTCTCAACAGCACATGAATTGTCGGAGGCTAGAAGGGCCCTTCTTTTCTGTAGAGAGTTGCTCATCGAAAAGTACCTTTGATTAAAAAAAAATGACACTTGAATTGACGGAGACAAAAACAATCCCCCCCCCCTCTCTCTCTCTCTCTCTCTCTCTCTCTCTCTCTCTCTCTCTCTCTATATATATATATATATATATATGCATTATCCTATTATGAGAGAGAAAGAAAAAAATATTGAATTAAGGGGTAAATTATGTGTACTTACGGATGGTTAGAAAAATGGGAAATTATGAGATATACCAAAGAAAAAATGTCATATTTTGATGTAATGATCACATTACTTTTTCAAGTGTTTTTTTTTATCGTCGGGCACAAGAACTGTCGGTATAAGAGAATGTGCACACATACATACACATGTGTGTGTATGTGTGTGTGTATAGTATGAATGACTGGAAGAGTGAAAATGGTAAAAATACGATTCGATAGAGTATTTACATTAAATAATAAAAATTAACCTTTTTTTTTTTTAGATATAGTGGTCACTCGGATAGAATATAGATTCGTGAAAGGTATGTTTCTTGAGTTTTGCTATAAAAGAAAATATGGATGTAGGGAGAGTAGTAGCAAGACTGCTGTGGTCGAATTGGTTTTGGAACGGAAAGGCCTTAATGTTCTGGAACCACGAGAGAGAGAGAGAGAGAGAGAGAGAGAGAGAGAGAGAGAGAGAGAGAGAGAAATTGTGTTTGTATTGAGAGTTTGTTTCCATCTATGAGTGATGAGCCATTTCTATAGGTAAATGATGTGGCCGATGCTATGAAAGTGTGTTTTTTTCTCTCCAAAGGAGATTCATCCACAATGTACACCAGTAGGGAAAGGAATAATTTTTTAGTGAATATAGTTTTATTTTTTTCAAACATATTTATCGACGCTAAGTTTTTGCGATGCACACATACACACACAGTACTTATACACACAAACGTTTGTGTATATATATATATGTATATATATATATATATATATATATATATATATATATTCACAAGTGATTTTATGCGAATGTATGTGAAGTGTTTAATGCGCAATGAATGAAAGGAAACGTTGTCTCCAATTTGGGTGACAGAAGCGTGGACAAAGAATTATTGTAACGATCTTGCAATATGTGAATACATCTAAGACTGAGATAATGGGCTAAGCCATTTCTAAGTGGCGTGATGTGTAGAATACATTGTAGTTTTCAAGCTGTCGGTTCATTCAAGTTTCATTCTTGAGAGATAACTAATTCCTCATTAGGTGTCGAAATACGTTTGTTGTTAAAGGTAAGCAGCTGCTCACCTTTTAAGGATAAGCTGCCGTTCTCTCTCTCTCTCTCTCTCTCTCTCTCTCTCTCTCCTCTCTCCACATGAATTGTGGGGGGCAAGAAGGGCCCTTCTTTTCTGCAGAGAGTTGCTCATGAAAAGTACCTTTGATTTAAAAAAAAAAAATAACACTGGAATTGTCAGAGACAAAAACAATCCTCTCTCTCTCTCTCTCTCTCTCTCTCTCTCTCTCTCTCTCTCTCTCTCTCTCTCTTACGAAATGCTGTATTGAGATTTGATTTGCCTTGCCCATTGATTTTGTATTTTTAACAAATCGGGACGACTGAATAATTCCTATTAATTGTTAGGGTGAAAGAAGTGTTAATTGGATAAGGTATAATTCAAATTTGCGTATATCATTGTATAAAACATGTAGTTTTATTGTGTGAATCTTGTATGATCATTTATTTCCCATCATCTTGATAATGTATATTTTGTAAGTTTTATAATACTCCAGTACATTTATACGTTGTATTGTCATTGTATTTTTTTTTATGTCATTGTCGCTCAAGAAAAGTATTTTATTGGAGAATCCTGCAAGCAATGTGGATAATTCTGATCCTTTTGGAACCATTTTTATCAGACTGTATAACTTAGAAAATAAATAAAAGGTATTTTTGAAATAATATTCTCCTATTAGGAGATGAACGATCCACACAATAAAACTACATATTTTATACATAGATATATGCAAATTTGAATTATGCATTATGCAATAAAAATTTCTTTCACCCTAACAATTAATAGGAATTACTCGTCATCCCTTTTTTAAACAATACAAAAACATTGGGCAAGGCGAATCAAATCTCAGTACAGCATTTCTTCAGAGAGAGAGAGAGAGAGAGAGAGAGAGACTTGCCTTATTTGTTGTTTGGGTTCCCCCAGGTCCCTCAGTGTGAGGCACCTCGTATACCCACCAGAGAGTTCCTAATGCATCGTCCGGTGTATTTTGCATCTTCCAGTCTTGGATGGTCTGTGATGCATCTTAGGTATTTATCGAGCTTATTCTTAAACACATCTACGCTCACTCCTGATATGTTTCTTAGATGAGCTGGCAGCACATTAAATAGTCGCTGCATTATCGATGCTGGTGCGTAGTGGATTAATGTCCTGTGCGCCTTCCTTAGTTTTCCTGGTATATTTTTTGGCGCTATTAATCTACCTCGGCTTGCTCTTTCTGAGAGAGAGAGAGAGAGAGAGAGAGAGAGAGAGAGAGAGAGAGAGAGAGAGTAGCATGTCTTTAAAAGGTGATCAGCTGTTTACCTTAACAACAAACGTATTTGAGACCAAATGAGGAACTGGTTATTTCTTAGGAATGAAACTCTTGAAAACTACAATATACTCCAGAGTTGCCAGGTTGGTCTTTTTTCAGGCCAAAAAACCCCCCTGAAATTTGGCCTATTTTAGATTGCTTGGCTTTCAATAATATCATGAAAGAAAGGGTGGGCCTTAAATACTATATATTTGACCTTTTCTACTCATGGTTGGCCTTTTGAATCAGCTGTTGATTAGAAGTTGGCCTTTTCTCATTCAGAAAACCTGGGCAACCCTGATATACTCTACAAATAACGCCACTCAAAAATGCGTAGACCATTATCTCAGTGTTAGGTGTATTCACATGTGACAAGATCATTATAATCATTATTTTCCAGGATTACGTCGCCCAGATTGTCGTCAAGGTTTCTTTTAATTTACAGCGCATAAAACACCGACCCCACATAAAAGTGGGAAAAGATGCAGACAAAGAAGAAGAATTCATCTCTAAGTACGTAATTCACTGCACGGATTTGCTTACGTTAATAATTACGGTCTGCCTTGCTTTAGAAAGGCGGTGGTTTGTCCCCAGAAGAAAAAAACTCTTAATAATGTATGGTGATGTTGGTCGTTTTGTCCTGAAAAAGAAAATGCTATTGCCTCGAACATATCGATTTCTTGTCTGCCCTGTTATTTTGTGGGTCTGAAGCGTTTTTTTTTTCAGACTGAAGAAACAAAGTGTCGCTCCTTTTCTTAAAATTTAAAGGTCGTTGTCTATATTGGGTGTCGAGTTTTACGTAGTCGATTTTTTGTCGTTTTATGGAATTTTTGGTAAATAATCACAATGCAAGGTTACTAACCCAGCTTTGACGTGGAAAGTTCTACTTCATCATAATCTCTTCTGGATTTGATCGCTTGAGTTACGTAGCTATTGAATGTATTGTATTTTTCTATATATTTCAAATACGGGAAAGTCGTAGTTGTTGATTGTTTAAGGTTTTAAAGGCCCCTCGTGAATGGTAGAGGCAAGGGACACTGACATTATTCTAGCTAGCAGAACAATGCCCTAGAGACTGACCATATATACTGATCAGCGTCCAAACACCCCCCCCCCCCTCCCCTCCATGCAAGCTAGGACCAAGGATGGGTGGGCAGTGGTGGCTGGTGACTCAGCAGGTAGACCTGTAGGGTCCCCCAAACCTCTCATCCTTAGGTCACAAGGATAGTGAGGTTGTAGAGACTACAAGAAAACTATCGAGCTTGAGCGGGACTCTAACCCCAGTCCGGCGATGGCCAGGCAGGGACGTTTGCAATAGACCACCACAACTTTGATTATTATCGGAACTAGGTTTGTTCAGCATTATATTGTGTCGGTATAGCATTTATATTTTAACTTCATCGACTGTATTTAATCCTTATCATAAAAATGATAATGATTGCTTTAGGGTACGCTGAAATAAGAGACCTTATCTATATAATTGGAAAGATAAATACACTTTTACGTTTGTATTTCAAATTTAACACAAAAAGGTCTATGCAGTTTTATTTTATTCAGATAATTTTATCCCCCCTATCTTTTCATTTAAAAAATTCCTTATATGAAGCTCTGCAAATGCGAATGTCAGTCTGACATCAGAATCTGGTTTATTTTTTGTTTTTGTTTTTTATTTCCTCGCGGGATGAACCGATCTACGAAATATATGTGACTCGCTTCCCATTCAAGATTTCAAAGTCTCCGACGTTAATACATTTTAAAAAGAATCCAGCAGGGGGAGTTACAAGTCAAGAACATCTGGACAGAAATACATTCGAAAAATTTATGACGTTAATTTATTCTGGGCGGAGGGAGGTCCTCTTTCGGAGCCATAGAAGCCTGGGGTTTGGAGTCTCCGTCGGAGACATAGAATCCGTGAGGTTGTTTTGGAGCCGACTACATTTTCGTTCTTAAGAAGTCATTTTTATTCGTCAGATCGCCTTCCATGACGGGAAGATGTTTCGTGCGAGGCACTGCTGTTGAATTTGAGAAATTTGTTTACGTTTTTTGAACCAGATTGGAATTAACGAGTAAACCTGAGATGCTGAGATGGGGGATCCTTTTTGATAATAAATCCTTTGTGTCTTCCCCCACTTTATCTTTTCTTCTTCTTCTTCTTGCTATGTTTCCCTCGCTTATTCGGTTTTCCTTAACTTTTCCTCCTTTATTCTTACCTCGTTTTTCTTTTCTCCCTTACCTTTCCCTTTCATTTCCTCTCCTTTCCTCATCCCTTTCTTCTTGTTCATTTCTATTCAGTCTTAAATTTTTTCCTTTCTCGTTTTTTATTTTTATTTCCCTCCTCTTACCTCTATTCTATCTTTAATTTTCTCCTATCTATTTTTATTCTTTCTCCCCCCTTACCTTCTTCCATATCCTCTCCTCTTTGTCCCCCTTCCCCTTCCCCTTCTCTTCTCCATCCCCTTCTTCTTCATCTCTATTCTGTTTTTAATTTTTCCTTCTTTTCTTTTCTATTTTTCTTCTTTCCCTCCTCCTTACTTCCATTCTGATTTTTTGATTTTCCCTTCTTTCCTCTTTTGTATTTTTCTTCTTCCCCTCTCCCTTATCTTCATCTCCCATAAACTCTCCTCCTTCTCCTCTCCCTTATCTTCATCTCCCATAAACTCTCTTCCTCCTCCTCTTCCCTTTATTCTTCAACTCTATTCTATCTCCCTACATCTCTTCCACTGGTCCCACTTTCTCTTCGTCTCCCTCCTTCTTCAAATTCCGACGTCCAAGAATGACATCAGCAAACTGGAAACCTCAACGACACGATATGCGTCAGAGGACCTGAGAGTCTGGTGGGGACGTGTTCCATAATAACTAATGTTGATGCATGACAGGAAAACATCCATCATTGTGCTCTTACTGGCGGGCAAGTCCTCGGGCTGATTCTTCCCATAGTCGCTGAGACGAAAAGGAGAGAGAGAGAGAGAGAGAGAGAGAGAGAGAGAGAGAGAGAGAGGAGAGAGAGAGAGAGAGCCTTACCTTATTGCCTTATTTTTTTTTTGGGTTCCCCCAGGTCCCTCAGTGTGAGGCACCTCGTATATCCACCAGAGAGTTGCTAATGCATCTTCCGGTGTATTTTGCATCTTCCAGTCTTGGATGGTCTGGGATGCAGAGAGAGAGAGAGAGAGAGAGAGAGAGAGAGAGAGAGAGATGGTAATTGCAATAGAAGCCAGATCGATATTTAGATACATTTATATTTTTATGGGGAAGATGCGTACTGTTTATTATTATTATTATTATTATTATTATTATTATTATTATTTTAAAAGAGATAGTTAAACAACAGCAAATGCAAGCTTTTCTAGTCTACTACAGGATAGAGGCTTCAGAAATGTTCTTATTCATGTTTAAAGTTTGGCTATTTTCATCACCACGCTGGCCAGTGTGGTTTGGTAGCGCTGGGAAACTTTAGTATGATCGGCCACACAATTAGATATATTGATAGGAAATTATAAATAGATATTTTTTTTATATTGGGAAGCCAACGCGCTCACTATAAGATTGGTGCTAAAGAGCTTCTTGTCTAAATGTATGCCTCAATTCTGGAATTCCAGAGGGAAGTGGGGTGTGTACCAATTTACAGTGTATCCTGTGAAGTGGCGTCTATGGCCACCCAGGATGTTCTTCAGAACAACGCCGAGAGAATTCGTATAAATATTTAAGAACACTCGAAAGTAAGATCTTTTGCTTCTTCGATTTTACAGAAGTCTTTGATCTTACCCACAAACAAAGAAAGGAGCATGAAGAGCCTATCTTTATAGAGATGTAAGACTTCATTCAAGGACGGATAGGGACCACCTCTGCCTTACGGAGTTGGAAAAACACAGTCTTTGCATGTGGCTCCTACACAGTTTATTCTAGTCTTTGAGGTACACTTGCCAAGGGTTAATGTGTTACCCTCGCACGATGTCCCATAAATAACTTGTGTCCCTCCTGAAAGATCACCCGCGAGGAACTAGATAGATTAACTCATCTCTTGGTAAACAATGAGTAGCTTAGCCCCCAAAAATGCTAATTAACAGGTGAAAAATGGCCTTGAATAATTGGTACAATGAGGCTAAACAAGAAACAGCCATGACAAAAATTTATATTTTGAAGAACAAACACATTTGCAGTATCAAGGGGATGATGGTTATAAATTGAAAGGGGTTTGGGCTTCCTTATTCCTTCTAGTATAATTGAAATGCTTTATAACATAATTATAAGATTATTATTAAATAAAGACATTTAATTTCAGACTTTCTTAGAAATATTCGGATGAGCCCCCGACTCGTCTGCTCCATTCGGTTACTATTCAGATGTGATTTAATTAAGCGAGATTAGGGGAGGCTGAGAGCGAACTTTCGAAGAGGACTGAGAAGGGAAGGGAAGAGGATGCTCGGTGTGTAACAAAGAATCGAATACTTAAGAATAGATGGAACATTGGTAGTGTAAAGGCTGGTATTTAGGGATGGAAATGTAAGAAAAGGCTGGTATTTTGGGATGGAAATGTAAGAAAAGGCTGGTATTTAGGGATGGACTTGTAAGAAAAGGTTGGTATTTCGGGATGGAAATGTAAGGAAGGCTGAAATTTAGGGATGGAAATGTAAGAAAGGCTAATATTTAGGAATGGAAATGTAAGAAAAGGCTACTATCCAGGGATGGAAATGTAAGAAAAGGCTGGTATTTAGGGATGGAAATGTAAGAAAAGGCTGGTATTTAGGGATGGAAATGTAAGAAACAGCTGGTATTTATGGATGGAAATGTAAGAAAAGGCTGGTATTTAGGGATGAAAATGTAAGAAAAGTATGGCATTTAGGGATGAAAATCTAAGAAAAGGCTGGTAGTTAGGGATGGAAATGTAAGAAAAGGCTGGTATTTAGGGATGGAAATGTAAGAAAAGGCTGTTATTTAGGGGTGGAAATGTAAGAAAAGGCTGGTATTTAGAGATGAAAATGTAAGAAAAGGCTGGTATTTATGGATGGAAATGTAAAAAAAAGGCGTTAACGAATGTCTGACGAACTATACGCAAACTAGCTAAAGGTTAATGCAGCACCTTTAGTTGCAATAAAACTTAGTGGTCGCGTCATAAAAGTTACTTATGAAAATAAGCGTTTGGCAAAGAGAGAGAGAGAGAGAGAGAGAGAGAGAGAGAGAGAGAGAGAGAGAGAGAGAGAGATAAGAAGTGTATTTTAGTGAAAGGAACTATAAAAAGGGGCGTTTGGCTAAGAGAGAGAGAGAGAGAGAGAGAGAGAGAGAGAGAGAGAGAGAGAGAGAGAGAGAGAGAGAGAGAGAGAGATAAGAAGTGTATTTAGAGAAAGGAACTATAAAAAGGGGCGTTTAGCTGAGAGAGAGAGAGAGAGAGAGAGAGAGAGAGAGAGAGAGAGAGAGAGAGAGAGAGAGAGAGAGAGAGAGAGAGAGAGAGAGATCACATGAAGAGCGATGGTCTTTTGTTAGTGAAGAAGGCTTGGCAGAAGAATAGATATCTATATCTTTTTGTTGTACAGGAGCCCTCTCTTCTTTATTTATATTGCCTCTTCCACTACTTATGTTTTCTGCCCTTAGATGTAGGAAGTTGTAGCCTTCAGGACTCCGGGGTTGTAGCTCATGTGATTGGATTACAATTATGTGTGTATTATTATTATTATTATTATTTCATCATTATTATTGTTATTGTTATTGTTATTATTATTGTTGTTATTATTATTAATATTATTATTATTATTATTATTATTATTGTTAAAGGCTAAGCTACAACCCTAATTAGAAAAGCAGGATGCTTATATAATAGCACAAGGGCTCCAGCAGTGAAAAATAGCCGAGTGAGGAAAGGAAATAGATAAATTAATAAACGATGAATGAAAAAAGAAATAATTTATAACATTTAAATTAAATTTCACTTCTGAATGACAGCCTGGCTGATTAATTATTAAATTTGCGTTACAGCAAAATTATAACAATGTATGACTATATCAAAATATAAATTTATGGCATTGCTTGAATGACATTTTTCTGTAACAGTAAAACTAGAGCTCTTTTTCTTCAGTGTACACTAAGGAACATTATTCTATCTTATTTCTCCTACTCTAGTTTTGTTGAAGTTTTAATAGTTTGTATATGAAAGTTCTGTTTTAATGTTGTTACTGTTCTTGACATATTTTATTTTAATTGTTCATTACTTTAATTATAATTTATTAATTTCCATATTTCCTTTCACTGAGCTATTTTTCTTTGTTGGAACCTTGCGCTATTATCATCCTGCTTTTCCAGCTAGGGTTGTAGCATAGCTACTACTACTACTACTACTACTACTACTACTAGTAATTATAATTAATGATTAATAATAATAATAATAATAATAATAATAATAATAATAATAATAATAATAGATTTGGCGTTTGTGATGGTCTTGTTACAAATTTAGGGCAAACAAAGAAGGCCAGTTAATCTAAACACGATATATTTGTGTTCGTTCTCTCACAGGGTCTTGAGCACCTGCTAAGACACCTCTTCCTTTATTCACTCTATATAAATCAGCAATTCCCAAATAGCATCTCTCAGTGATCGTTTCTATAGTTTAACTGCCAAGTTTTGGCATTCTATTTGTGCTTTTGTTTTTCCTAACTCTTATGATCTTTATTGTAAGAGGCAGAAATATCTATTACTTTAACCCTCGTCGCTTTTTTTTTTCCTTTTAGAAAAAAAAACCATATGCTTAATGCGCTATTTGCGTTTGCTTTAAAAGTATATGATTATTGTTACTATTGTTGAATACTAATTAGAAAATCCAATCTCATTATATTTATGTTATTACTATTACGAACACCATCCTTTATCAGTTATTAGAAAACCAATTATCCTTATCATCATCATCATACTCGTCATTATTATTATTATGGTTATGAATTTTAATTCACCATCATTGCATTAACCCTATTATTTTGAAATGAATTCCCTTTCATCGCCTAAGCGTCTTCCCATCCTCAATTTTCGTGTTCTGATATCTTTCTTTCCCATAAGGATTACGGGATATCGTAGCTCCATTAGTTATTCACTTTTCATACTCATCAGCATATTTTTTATTGATACTAGCTTATCCTCTCCACCCTCATTCCCCCCCCCCCCTCACATCCAAAATCTTTCATTCATACTTAATTTAAACTAATTTTAAACTAATTTCCTCGATGAATTCTGTTTATCCCTTCACATCCTCTCCAACATTTTTCATTCAAGATATGTTTCCCAGTATATCAGTTTCACCAAATGCTATAATTTCTCTTTTGCCATTCCTGCCCCGCCCCGCCTCTGTCCGTCACTCTCCCCATGCAATACCATTTCCTTCCATTTTCGTCCGCCGGCTGTATGGGCAGAAAAGTCTATTTACGGTCTTTGATGGGCACTATATAACGCCTCTCTACTCCTTAAGACCCGAAGGAGGAAGACGCCGAATTGTGGCTGAGTTCTTCTGGGCTGACACTAAAGAGAAGAACGTGAGAGGTGTTTGGAACTTATGGTGTTAGTGAAGGGGAGGGGGGTTAGGCTGGTAGTAAAGGAAGGTGATTGACGGGGGGGGGGGGGAGGTGGTTAGGGATTGTAGGGAGACGGGGATGATTTATGGAGATAGTAAATAGAAATAACTGCGGGAGGAACTCAGTGATTAAGGGCAGTGAATAATATTGCTCTGAAGGAGTGAAAAGAAAACAATTTGCTTTGAAGGAATGAAAGGAAGATAAGGTGCTTGAAAGGAATGAAAAGAAAATAAGTTGCTTGGAATGAATGAAAAGAAAACACGTTGCTCTGAAGGAATTAAAGGAATAAAAGGTGCTTGAAAGGAATGAAAAGAAAACAAGTTTCTTTGAATAATTGGAAATAAAATAAATTGTTGAAGGAACGAAAAGAAAACAAGTTGCTTGGAAGGAATGAATAGAAAACTAGTTGCTTTGAATGATTGAAAAGAAAACAAATTGCTTTGAAGGAATCAAAAGAAAACAAGTTGCTTTGAATAATTGAAAATAAAATAAATTGCTTTGAAGGAACGCAAAGAAAACTAGTTACTTGGAACGAATGAAAAGAAAACAAGTTGCTTTGAATAATTGAAAAGAAAATAGATTGCTTTGAAGGCACGAAAAGAAAACAAGTGGCTTGGGACGATTAAAAAGAAAACTAGTTGTTTTAAAGAAAAGAAGAAAAAGGGATATATATATGAATTGAGAAGAGCAAATGGTATGCAGACAAAAAGGAAGAGAAAGCAAACTATTGGAGAAAAAGAAAAGAAACCTGTTGTTATTGGAGAGAAGTGAAGGTGGATAGAGTGGTAGACAGTGTTACCTCTGAACAAATAGGAAAGAATATTTTCATAGACATCGTCAACATCTTACGCAACTTACTTTCTGGCAGTGTTACTTTAAAGCTCCGTGCTCTTTTCTTGCTTGTTTGATGTATTCATAAAGTAAAGTTCATTTGTGTTTATACGTATGTTTGTTTATATATATTTGATTGTTGTTATTTAATATTGTTGTTTTCTTTTGCAGTCATATTTTTCTCTTGCAGTCATATTTTTCTTTTACAATGATTATATGATTTACAATGATTTCCAGCTTATGTTCCACAGCAGTGTACGTATGGTATTGCATTGTGAATAATTAATTATAGATTTTAGAATCTTACTGATTTTAATGGGCTCTCTAATAGTTCATAATGACGTCAAACTATCAAGGAAGAGGGAAGCATCATCTTAAGTGTACCAAGATGTGATTGCGATAAACCTGAGAGAGTTTGAATATTAAACCTTTTAAGGAAATCATAGAAAAAAAGTGAGGCATTTTACTTAATCGTAAAGTTGGGGTTTATATTCTTTCTCATCTGGGTTTTTAGGTCTGGTACAGAGAGGAAGCTCAGGTTCATTTTGCATGACTTAAAGTTCGATATTGGGAATATTCACGAGGAAGAATTAAAAATGAAGAATAGAAAAAAAGATGGAATAGGGTACGGAGAAATCCCAGAGTGAGTTGGTGCTATTAGGCAGGATGGATTTTTTCTTAGAAATGTAAAATATTATGTAGTGCTGATAAATATATCATACGATCATGAATATATTTTTATACTGAGCATAAATATAATGATTATTTTGTATTTTTTTAAAGACTTAAAAGCCAACCATGAATGGCAGAGGCAAGGGACAGTGACCTCCCCCTAGCAAGCAGGAAAATGCCCTAGATTTGATCAGCGCCTAAGCCCTCCCCCATCTTAGCTAGGACCTGGGAGGAACAGGCAATGGCTGCTGATGACTCAGCAGGTAGACCTGTAAGCTCCCCCAAATCCCCATCCTTAGCTCACAAGGATGGAGAGGTTGCAGACACTAAAGAAACTAATAAGTTTTAGCGGGACTCGAACCCCAGTCTGGCGATCATCAGGAAGGGAGGTTTCCAATAGGCCATGATAAGTATAGCGTTCAATCACGAATATGTTTTATACCGAGCATAAATGTCGTGGTAAATGTGATAGAGAAATTTGGATATCAAGAAAAAAGAACACGAAAAAAGAAGGGCCAAAATAAAAGGAAGACAACGAGGGAGAAAGTACAAAGAAAGAACTTGCAAGAGGAGGGATGGGAAAATTGGTAAAAAAGCGGAAAGAATAAAAGAGAGGAGTACGAGGAGACAGAGAGAATGATGAATAACAGTGGTGACAGAGACGATAGAGATGAAAGGGTTGGCTTGACTTTTTACACGGGTAAAAAAGAACTTCGAACAAAAGTGTAAAGAGGATAATGTCTGTTTGAAAAAGGGAGAAAATTAAAAAAGTAAAGAACGTCGAGAAATAAAAATTTAGAAGTCACGGAACGGGGACACAGTGAGAAGACAATAAAGAGTCGTGGATAAGATTTATGTGAAATTAAAATTAAAGAAAGAAATGGAAGGTGATCTGTTATAAATAAATTGCAAAATTAAATCTTTAGTAACGTTGACATGAATAACCCAAACGATGCTTTAACAAGTTAAAGTAATTAATATACCTTAATGCGCTGATAATAGTGTAAATATTAGGAAGAAAAGTAGATATATAAAAAATTGTAATTTTAATCGGAACTAATATGGGATTATGTATTTGAAATAAACTAGCGGAATTCGATAGATAATTTGAAAAAGAATGATAAAATAATAAATGGTGAGAACAGTCCGGAGGATAATACACAAAAGCGATAAAAGCATTAGAAGCTGATGAAAAATTGATTAACTGCAAATTAATAATAGATGTCAGTGAGAAACGTATGAAAAGCAATGACAAGAAAGCTTTGAAAGAAATTCTTCTTTCTTATGG